>NW_028258397.1:0-219430 GCF_053883595.1 Heterocephalus glaber
GCAGTTGGAGTTGATGAGGTTCTCATGTGGTCATTGGCATCCAGGGAGAGAAAACAGGGCAAGAGTACTTCCTGGAAAGGAGCTTTTGAATTCTATGTGGCATACCCACACAAGGGAGCTTCCCCACTACTAATTTGTATTAAATGACCCCAAAAAGTCAGGGGAAGGCATTCATACCCCCTCCCCAGATAATCTCTGGGTCAGGATATTTCAGTGTACATGGAAACTGGGTCTCCTCCTTCTGGGGAAGTTCCACAGCCTCACATCCAAGGCACTGATCTTTGCTCAGCCTTGCTTGTCTATGGAACAGTTCTCTGATAGGAGGTCCCCCTGCAAGATTCCCTGCTTGTGACAGTATTGGATGGCAACTCTGATGTCTTGACATATCCCCCTCTCTCCAGGCTAGGTCCTCTGGCATCCTTTGGTTCCCACTCCAGAGGATGTGTTGCCACAGGTCTCCCCTCGTCACATACTCTAGGCTGGCAGGGCTACGATTGAAGGACTCACTGTGAACTCCAGGGCTAGGCGGGGAAGACATGCTGGGAGCTGCAGGCCTGTGGATGGGAATGTGTTGCTGGGACCCTCCTGCCATTCTGTCCTCTCCAGGCTAAGTCCTCTGGCATCCTGTGTTTTACAGTCCAGTGAATGTGTTGCCACAAGTTTTCCCCCATTGCGTACTCTCAGACATATCCGGGATGATGACATTGAATCCGCCTCTCCATCATCATCCTCGTCCACATGCACAGGCTTCACCTGGGTCCTGAATTCCAGCCCCTGGAGTTCCTGCTTCTGCACCAGCAGGAAGGTGGCCATCTCCTCGTTGTGTTGCTTTCTCCTTATCTGGTTCATGACATTTAGTGGGTTGAATCAGATCCCGGCTCTAAGGATTGAAAATTGCCGTCTTTTGGTTTGTAGGGAGAAGCTGAGGAGGACTGTGTGGTGGTCCACCCCTGAGCTGCCAGTGCTGAAGCACCTGCTGCATTGTTGGCCGCATCCCGCGACTGGAGTTGAGGAGGTTCCTCATGAGGTCTTTGGTATCCAGGTAGACACAGTAGGGGCAAGAGAACTTCCGGGAAGGATCTTATAAATTCAATTTGGCATCCCCATAAAAGGGGAGCTTCCTAGTTACCAATTCCCATAAAATGACCCCAAACATCCAGGTGAGGGCCTTCACATGTCTTGCTCAAGATCATCTCTGGAGCCTAATATTTCTGCATCCTTGGAAACACAGTCTCCTCCTCCCCAGGGAATATGCACAACCTCACCCCTAAGTCACTGATCTAGCCTCTGCTGATGTTTTCTCCTGGGGGATTCATTCCTGGGTAGGAGATGCCAGTGTCAGTGGCAGGCTCACTGGCACCCTTGCTGCTAAGGAGCATTGAAAAAGGCATGACCTGTGCAGGATGATGAAATTTCCTCTGCATCCCCATCATGATCCTAGTGCACATCCACAGGCTTCACCTGGGTCCTGAAGCCTAGCCCCCAGCGTGCCTGGCTCTGTACACGTGGGAAGGTGGGGCTTGGTAGCCCTCTTCCTCCTGGTGGGTGTCTGCTGAGTGGGCTGAGCATCTCTCACTCCTGTGCCTGCTAGAGAGGCCCAGAGTCGGGCAGGGGAGGCCTGGGCGTGGCAGGCCTGAGAACCAGGGCAACAGTGTGGTGTCTGCTGAGCTGGAGACAGGACTGTGGAGAGACACCCCATCCTCCCAAGGGGGAGCTGGGCTGGCTCAGGTGTCATCTCGCCAGAGATACATGTACCAACAACATGGCATTGGTGCCCGGGGGGGAAGATGATGACAACCAGTCATCCAGAGCTTTGGCCACTGGGACCCCGCGAGCAAGTAGCAGCCAGACCTCGGGCCCTGTGTCCGCCTGGAGAATGAATAGTTCAGAGAACACGTGCTGTGAAACCCGGCAGACGAGGCCTTCAACCGGTCCATCTGGCCCTCCCGGACCAGTGGTTCTTCAATGGCCTTGGCAACTACCTTGGAGCAGAGATCCTGTTGCAGCTGAGGATCCCTCCCTTTGAGAAGGCGTGCACAGTCCTGGAGGCCCTGCAGGGACACCAGCCAAGCCCGGAGCTCACTCTGAGCCAGAAGATCAGGGTTAAGCTGCAGAACCTGGACGTGCTGGAACTGTGCCACTCAGTGCCCAAGGAAGTGGTCCAGCTGGGGAGCAAAGGCTATGGGCGGAGCACAGAGAGGAAGTCTTCTCTGCCTTCAGAGCCTGGCTGCAGTGCTATAGCATGCCGGGCATGAGCTCCCTGCTGGACCGGAATGGCCACACCATCTGATTCCAGGGGGATCCTGGGCCCCTGGCCCACAATGGGGCCAGGTCCTGAAAAAAGAAATCCCAGGAAACCAGCCAGCACCTGTGGACGGAATGGAGCACCTTCCACCTCCAATCAAGGCCCCTCCTAAGATGCCAAGGGCCCAGAGACACCTTCCTGAGATGACTGCAGCCCGGCAGCCTGAGAGGTCAGGGGCGTGGCCTTGACAGGGATATTGGTACCTGGCCTCTTCCTGACTCTCTGCTTCCCAGGTGCTAGGAGGTGAGGGGCTTCCTCCTCCAACACTCCTGCCACGAAGTGCTGTGCTGCCCCAAGCGCACAGTGACCCTGGACAGAAACCTCTGCTGATGAATGTCAGGTGTCCTGCCACAGCCTGGAAAGCTATGAACACAGCCCTCTTGGTGCCAATGCTGCCTCTCCTGGTTTGATGCCCTAGCCTGTCTTCCTCGCTAGATGACAGCACGACTGAGAGCTTGGGGGATCCAGACTGGAATCCCAGCTCTACCCTGCTCTGGCTGTGGAAATCTCGGACTTCACTTTATCCCTCCATAATTCACGCTCCTCGTGCATAAAATCCCTGAGATCCTGACAGCAGGAAGAGGAAGAGCAGCACTGGGCACTGAGCACTCTCCGAGGATCACAAGTGTCACTGTGCTGAAGCTCTGCTGACTGTGCTGGTCACACGGCAGAGCTGTTTCTGGGTATTGGCACTGGATCGATCCTCAGCCAGCTGCTCTGGGGCAGAAGCTGCCTCAACTTGATCCCTTGCCTGTCTCCATGTTCTTCAATCCTGTGGCTCCCTCTTGCTGTCACACGCAGAAGCCCTCAGCATTGGCCCTGCACCACTGGTGTCTGTAGTGCCTGAACCATTGTCCTGGCTCTGAGTGTCCCCAACATCTGTGCCATGAACAAATCTCTACAGTGCTGATGGTGCATGGGGAAAAGACAGGCCGAGTTTGAGAGAAGTCCTGGAAGCAGACTGCCTTGGGCTGGGGCCAACCGTGTCCTCAGTGACAGAGGAGGAGGTGGGGAGGCCACAGAGATGTTAGCTATGGGGCTCGGGGCCTAGGACCAGGTCCGTTGGGCTGTGCTGATGTCTGGCCCAGGATGCTCCGTGGGTGGAACTGGGATGATGTGGAGACGCTGTCACACACCTGTCTGGTGACTGGGCAGGGGCATCTCCTACCATGAACTCAGTGGACAGAGGATCAGTGTGGCCTCTGCATATTCCTGGGCTGCTCATGGCATGGCCGAGTCTAGGCTTCTGCATGGGGACTGGGGGAACAGCACAGTGTCCCCATCCACAGAACAGGCAGTACTGCCTCTCTTCACCTGGGCTCAATGTCCTTCCAGTGCCAACTCGGCGGCTTCTTGATGGAAGCCCTCACATGCGGACATGCCAGGAGGTGAGCAGAGAGAAGCTCCAGGCCATGGAGGTCTGTGGGATAAAGTCACAGCTGTGCTCAACGAAGCCCACGCTCACCCGGCCCCCACATCTACCTGCACCCAGTTGGGAGGCTGTGGTCTGGGGGCTCCAAGGTGCCCGGCACTCCCTGGTCCTAGGGGAGCCTCCCTGGGGCACAGGGACACAAGTCAGGGAATCCCCCTCCTGCTGCTGCTCTGTCTTCCTCCCACTGAATCTCAGCTCCTGATGCCCACACAGCCTTCTGTGCTGCACACTCCCCTCCCTCCCACAGGATGCATGGGTGTCCTTGACCTCTCCTTTCCCTCCAGCTCCCTAGACAGGGCTGCAGGGTGACTCACCATGGCTTCCTCCTTCGTGGCTGATCCCCCATGAGCAGGATCGCCACGTCTACGGAGTCACTTCTCAAGGATCTGTACTAAAAATGCAAGGAGATGTGTGAAATGGACACATACCAGACATGTGGAAACATCAGATGCTATTGTTGGCTGTGGTCACCCCCACCCTCCTCTGCATTAGACCCCACAGCAAGTCCTCCTGTCCATCTGAGACTCTTCCCTATGACCATGACCCCTCCATCCCTCTGCCTTCCTCTCCTCCCTGACAATTGAAAAGACATCATCAGGACACAGCCCACTCACAGGAAGCTCTTGAACCTCCCTCCCTCCTTGAGGGTTGTCTGGGTCTCTGCTGGGTACTACTTACATTGGGGCCACCTTGTGTCGATGGTGCCCTGAGGGTGGCAGGCAGCAGCAGCACAGGGCTCTCAGGCAGCCTCTGATGGTCCTCTTCAGAGCCTTCCAGCATCGCCTCCCTCTGCTGCTAGGGGTGGAAGTGGGGCTGGAGCTAGAGGAGGAAGCCCCAGGGCCAGGCTGGCAGAACACCCTGGGCGCGGACAGGGATAGGCTGGCAGGACATGCCAGGAGTTGGGGTCCTGGGGATGGGAATGGGTGGCTGGGAGTCTCCGCCACCCTGCCTTCCTGGGGGCTTCACCCCAGGAAATAAGAGCCCCGTGCAGGTGACAGATCCGCTGGCACTCCTCCGGGGGATGTGAGATGAGGGTGCAGGAGCTGTTGAGGGTGATGCTATTTCCTCTTTAGCTGTATCCTCATCCTCAGGGTGCATACACATTGTTCACACAGATCCTTAAGTGCGGCCCCTGGAGTGCCTGGCTCTGCAACAGCAGGAATGTGGCCATCTCTTTGTTGCATGCCTTTCTCCTCACTGAGTCAATGACCTTCAGCGGGTTAAATCCCATCCTGTCCATCAGGTGGAGGAGTTGCATTTTGACAGGGACAAGGAGCTCAGGAGGACTGGGGGGTGGGACACCTTGGAGCCACTGGTGCTGTAGCACCTCCTGCACTGTTGGCCACATCCTGGGGATGGAGTCCAGGAGGTTCCTCATGAGATCTTGTGGATCCCGGGAGATGGACTGGGGGCAAGAGTACCTCCCAGATAGCATAGCTCAGATTATCTGCTTTATCCCCATTAAAGGGGAGCTCCCCGTGAGCACTTCGTATAAAAATGATGCCAAGGGCCCAAACATCCAGGGGAGAGCCTTCATACCTCCCATGCAAGAGCCACTCTGGGGCACAGTACTTCAGAGTGCCAGGAACCCCGGCCACCTCCTGCCCGGGGAGGAACCGGAGCCCCGCCCCAAAGTCACAGATTTTGGCATGATCTTGGTAGTCGATTAAAACATTTGGTGGTATAGCCCTGAGCCGCCCGTGTTGTGGCACCTACTGTAGGGTTGCCCACATCCTGGGTCTGGAGATAATGAGGTTCTTCGTGAGATTTTTGGCATCCAGGGAGCGAGAATAGGGGCAAGATAACCTCCTGGATAGGATGTTTTTTATTTTTATGTGGTATCCCCATCAAAGGGGAGCTGCCCCGTGAGAAGTTCATAGAGGATGATGCCGAGAGCCTTCATACCTCCCATGCAAGAGCCGCTCTGGGGCACAGTATTTCAGAGTGCCAGGAACCCCAGCCACCTCCTTCCCAGGGAGGAACGGGAACCCCACCCCAAAGTCACAGATTTTGGCATGACCTTGGGAGTTGATCAAAACATTGTGGGGTTTGAGGTCCCCGTGTACAATTCCCTGGGCATGACAATAATCCACGGCTCCCATGATATCCCGAAATATCCCTCGGGCCTCCTCCTCCGGCAGCCTGTGGTTTTCAGTCCTGAGGATCCGTTGCTGCAGGTTTCCCCCCCTGTCACATACTCTAGGACCAGGTATACTTTGTCCTCAGTTTCAATGACCTCCAGTAGCTGTACGATGTTAGGGTACTGAAGGTCCTTCAGGATCCCCACCTCCGATGTAATGCAGGCTGCTGGCATCGTTGCCTTCTCTAACTCCTTCACAGCGACCAGCATCCCTGTGCCACAGGAAGATCCTACCAAAGCTGCCTTGGGCAAAGGGGCCCAGCACCTCATAGTTTTCCTGGAGGTGGTGACTGCTGGAGCTGGTCGTGAGGCCCAGCCAAGATGTTCCCTCACGACACGCACCACCCACACTACACATCTCGATGGAAACAGAAGCTCCACTCTCCACACCACCAACCCGATCACCAAATCACCGCCAACACTCGCCGTCCAACTCCTACGTCACCCACAAGCGATCCACCTGAGCCTCGGCCTTATATAGCTAACAACTGTGACCTCACACTGGCTCCTGTGAGGTAGCGTTACCAATGGGCCCAGGCAGATCTGGCCACACCCCCCAGGGCCACCTCACTCTTGCCCACAAAGACCCTTTGTTTGTCATAAAAAAGGTTACACAGTCCTTGCTTGTGTGGGTTATGGAGATCGACACGTAAGTTTTGAAAAATGAAAATCTGTAGGATGCTCCAAAATCCTTTTCCTTTCTGCTGAGAATCTGTAATAGCTTTTGTTTTTAGAGATCTCATGATGTCTATGCTCAACATATCCAATTCCTTTTTCTTTAAATTCTTACTGGTCTCAGAGTGATGCTACAATTTCATTGCCATTAGAATAATGTAGTGTTCTGTTTATGAAACCTGTCGAGGCACATTAATGCCTATGAAGCTGACAGGAAGATACCTATCATAATCACTTCCCCCCAAAGACAAGAGCAAGAGACTGGGATGCAGGGTCAAAAGCTGATTCCAGCCAGCTTCTGCACAGAGCAGCATGCCACAGGGTGCATGAGGCTCAGGTCAAACCAAGGTTTCCTTTGACTCCCAGTGTGAATGGTGTCACCCACAGGTGCTTTGGGGGAAAGTGGTCACCTCAGGACAGCTGGGAAGCAAAGAGAAAGAAAGCGGGGGCTGGGGTCCCATTGTCTTCCCCAAGGACGTGCCCGCATTGACCTGCTTCCCCTAGCTAGGCTCCACCTCCTAAAGGCTCTCCCACCTCCCATCAGCTGGGATTTTACCAAGCTTTGGCCACCTGGGGCCCTTTGGGATCCAAATTTGGGTTGGCAGGCTGGGGAGATTTGGCTAGGGAGGGACATGAAGCAGGTTGGGGGCACAAACCCCAGGGATCACAGGCAGTCTTGGGGAGCTAACAGGCAGAAAGGGGCAGTGTCTCTTCTCAGCCCCCTCTGAACCTCCAAACACCCCAGGGGCTGGTCAGAAAGCGATTTCCAGCTCTCAGGGCACCATACCCCCCCACCCCCCCCACCCCCCCCCGAGCACCAAGGAGCAGAGCCCCACCCCCACCCCCGCACCAAGGAAGTGAGCCACTTGGGCTCCAGCAGCACCCCCACCACAGCTGTGCCATTACTTGGATCCACACTGCAGAGTTGCAGGGGTCATAAAGAACATTGTTTTGAGCTCCAGATGACAGAGCAGAAGTGAACATCAGAGAGGGCCTCTCTGAGGCTCCTTGATGAAAGTTAAGGCCCACTGGAAAAGTGAGTCCGAAAGAATATCCCTGCAATATGGGCACACCAGACCACCTTAGTTGGGGGAGCAGTGGTGTGGACCAGAGCAGTGTGACTGCAAGCAGATCCCAGCCAGGGCTCCGCCCCGCCCCCATAGGCTGGGGCACACTGGCCCAAGCCAAGCGCACCTGGAAAAGACCTGCACAGGTGCACAAGCAACAGCCAGAGGCTCACCCTAATACCACTGATATGTGCATGAGACCCTAGCCAGAAGCTTGCTCACACAACAGGAACTGGGGTACAAAGCCCCCAGCCAAAGGCCCTCCCAGACAACAGGTACATAGGGGCCTTAGCCAGAGGCACACCTAGATACCACCCTAAGTGTACACAGGCCCCAGCCAGAAGCCCACCCAGATAACAGGTCAGCTCAGAGATCCAGAAGGCCGCCACTGAACCCAGGAATTAGTGTGCTGGTGGGCAGCCAGGAAAAGGCAGCTCAGTGGCTTGCTGAGAATTGAAAACCACTGGGTGAGCAAAAAGTTGCCTCAACAAGGGCACAGCAGGCTGCATCTGTTGAAATGAGAAGACTCGTAAATAAGTCTCAAAACCAGACTTCCAGATCACCTAAGGCAACCCCAAAGGGCAACAAGATGGAATAATCTGATACTCAACCACCTGGACTCCCTGAACTGGCAACAAAAGAGAATCTGGAAGAAAAAAAAACAGAGAGAGAGAGAGAGAGATTTCCAGGCCAGACCCCTGCAACTGTGATTCAGACAACTTGGGGTGCCCAGCAGTGCACACTGAAGGGGTTCTGGTTTGGGGCTGCATGGCGTGTTGCTAGGCCATAGCAGTTACCTCTAGAATCCTGGCTGGCCCTCTGGCCCATGGGCTGCTGGTAGCCTATTGTCTGTTCCCACAGGCATCGAGGGCCACGGATGGCACAGTAGCCTGGCAGCAGAACACTGGGCACATTGCCCCTCAGTGGCAACTGTGAGTCACTGAGCCTGTCACAGGGCTGGCTGGGGACTTGGTCTCAGTCTCTAGCCTGGGCCTATCTTTGTGCAGGGACCCCTGCCCACCAGGGCTCTCCTGGCTCCTCAGCACCTCTGACCTTCTGCCAACACAGCACTGATGGCCGAGGGGTGTGTCTGTGTTCCCTAGAGGCTTGGGCAGGGGGACCCTGGGGACAGGGCAGGCCATGCAGACAGGACACTGAGCCCCAACAAGCTGTGAAGAGTCTTTAAGACAGAGCGGAGTGGCCGCTGGGCCAGGACTGAAGGGCCTTCCCCTGGCTCCATACTTGTGCATCCCTCACTGAACCCTCACCCGAGCTCTCCCCAAGCTGGAGTGTCGAATCCACAGCTACTGTTCTAGAACCTTCTCTGGCTCTCATTGGCCCCAGAGCCTGCCTAGTTTTACAGTTGCCCCTTCCTAGGATACATCAGAATAGACCGCTGAGTGTTCCGGTCTCAACAGCAGTTCTGCCTGCGGGACACCTAAGGCCCCTCATTCTCTCCGGAAGCTTTCAGTCCTCAGTCCCATCTGCTGCACAGGGTGGGACCTTGACAGTGGCAATATCAAGTCTCACCAGAGTTAGAGGCCACTCTGGTAGTGAGACTCTTAAGGGCTGCCCCGCTGGATGGTGTCCTAGTAGATTTTGGCCCGTCGACCTTAGAAGCCCCCAACCCACACTGTGGCTTTGGGACCTGTGCAGGGGTAGCTGTTCTTCCTGGGGACTGAACCGACCAAGCCTGCTTCCCCTCGCGGACATTGCGCAGCGCCCTCATCCTAGGTCCTCTTGGCAGCCCTCACCCTACAGGTACCACCTCTTCCAGAAAGGTCCTGGCCCCCGGCCCCGAATCCTCCCTCAACGACTTCGAAGAAAACGACGGCGGGGCGAAGATTTAAACAATTTATTGCGCCCTGCAGACCCAAGGGATGGAGGGAGGCGCCGCACAGCACCGCGCACAGCCCGATTGTTTCTCGCTGGTCGCTCACTCAGAAGCCGGGAGCAGGGCCAGGCGGCAGCCACATCCCCACCAACCAAACGCCCCGCCCAGGAGGCAGGCGCGGCCTCGGCCATTGGCGCCCAGGGTACGGTAACCATGGCGACGGCCGTTGCCAAGGGCGAGAGCCAATGGAGGCATGGCCAGAGCTGTTTCAAAAATCTAAAGCAAACAACAAAAACGCTGTCGTTGGGGGAGGGGAGAAGGCGGGCGCGCGGGGGGGCGGGGGGTTCGGGCCAGGCCGGCGTGCGATTCGAACACGCATGGGTGGAGGGGCCGAGAGGCTGAGGGGGCGGTCACTTGCGCCCCTTGGGCACTTTGGGCACGCTGGGCTTGGCCGCTTTCTTCACCTTCTTGCCCGCGGCAGCCGCTGCCTTCGTAGCCTTGCCCCCTTTGTCTTTGGCGGCGCCCGCCTTGCGCGCGCACTTGCCGGGCTTCCTGTCCGCGCGCCGCGCCCCGCTCCCACCCGGGGCAGGGGCCGGCTTCCCGGCCTTGTGAGCAGCGGGCGGCAGCGCAGGGGTGGTCGTAGAGGTCCCGCGCCGCTCCCCGCCACCCTCTAGCTTCTTGCGATTGAGCTTGAACGAGCCGTTGGCGCCCGTACCCTTCACCTGCAGCAGCGTGTCGTTCTGCACCAGCGCCTTGATCGAGTACTTCAGGTACGTGCGCCCATTCTGCTGGTCGAACCAGGCAACCTTGCGGGCCTCCGCGTAGATCCGGGCCAGCGATGAGCCACCGCGCTCGCCCAGCCTGCGGATCGTCTCCACAACCAGCTGGCTGTACTTGCCCGGCTGGTTCTTCTTGCTGCTCTTCTGCTTCTTGGCCGCGGCCGGCGCTGCCGCTTTCCGGGCCGGCCCGTCAGCCGAGGTGAGTGGTAGGGCCTTCTCGAGTTCTACCGACATGGTAGCGAGAGGATTGGTGGCGGGCGGCGCGTGGAAGCCGGGGGGCCGCGCCGGGAAGAGGAAGGCCAGGGGCCGCGGCGGCGGCTCCGGGCGGGAGCGGCCGCGGCCGGGGCTAGGGCCGGGCGGCAGGGCTGGGCGGGGTCGGGCGGCGCGGCAAGCGGGAAACAGGACGCGATCCCGGCCGAGTGAGGGGTCCGGGCCGAGCGCGCACAGCCGAAGTCACCACTGCCGTTAGAGCTTGCTGGGAATGCGAGCCGCGCTCTGGCGACGCGGGCGCTCCGCTCCGCTTTTTATTCGTCCACGGCGGACCGCGTTGAGAACAACAACAGCCTGGTCCGGGGGCCGGCGCCAACTTGTGCTTCCTGGAGTCCCTTCCCGGGCCCCAGGCTCCACGGGCTGCACCTCCTCGGTGCCGCTGCGCCCTTCGCCGCGCGCCCTGGATGGAACCGAGCCCGCGGCACGGCGGAGGGCCGGCCTACGCCCAGGACAGGCCCGACCGAGGGCTGCGGAGACTTGCGCCCAGGGTTACGGGGGCGCCGGTGGAGAGGGCGCCCCGTTTGGGAGCCGATAACGCGAGCCTCCAGGGAGCTTCCGAATCCCGAAACGGCGCGGACGGCAGCCAAGAGCGCGCCCCAGGCACCCGACCCCTGGCCAAGACTGCGGGGCCCCCGGCCTACCCACCGGACGGGCTTTAATTTGCCCGAACTAACACAGGGCGCGCCCTCGCGTGGTCGGCTGGGTGACGAGCAGGGTGCGGGGTCTTCGCGGGGTTCGCCCTCGGTGGAGGGGACCACGACTGCACTACGGCGCCCTGTGGGTGCGGCACGGAGACCTTGTGTGGGACTGTATGATTCCAAATTCAATTACTCCCCTAGTCTCTATTGTATTTAAAAATTAATGGTTAAAATGTGCTTGTTAGTTCTGGGACAATAGATAAAATCTGTAGCAAAACAAAGTTCCTAAGTAAATTACTCAACCCCTTGTTTGTCTGGAGAACGAATGTTCCCGGGCCCACTGTCGGTAGAACAATCCATCAGTGTGTCTGCCGACCATCAGTACGTGAGGGTCGTGACCATATGGTCGTGACCATTAGTGTGTGTGTCTGCTGACCGTCAGTACATGACAGTCGACCACTAACCTTTGTTCTTTTTTTTCGTAAATCTACATGTTAACCTCCCCCTCAACCCCCTATAAAACAGCCTCGGACTCTGAGCCAGTGCCTCTCTAAGCTGTTTTGCTTTGGGAGGGCCGTCTGGCCAGACTAATAAAGGTCTGTTTCACTTTCCAACTTGTCCGGTGTGTTCCTTCCCGGGTGTTCGTCGCTGCAGTCAGCTCCTCGGAGCGGTTGGTAAGGCCCTCGGTCTTACACTTGGACGCCACACGGGAGATGGGGACGACCACAGGCGTCTTTCTTAGGACATGGCCTCGCCACTTCCTCATGCTCCAAGAGCCCCATTTTGTGATGGGTCAGTGGTAGCCACCATCCGTCCCTCCAAAGCCACCGGGGGCCCGCGGTGGGCAAGTGTGGAGTTGCGGGGGTTGAGGGGCTCTTAGTTGCCGAGCGCGCCCTCCGCCTCTCGTCCACGCGGGAAGAAGAGCGGTGAAGGGAGCTGGCCATCAGGCCTCCTGGGATCATGCAAGTCCGGGGCCCTTGAGGTCTGTTGGTTCCAGCACTGGGTCAGGGGCGTTGCCCTCCACTTCGGGAAGCTGAGAGGAGATCCTTCTGGACAAATGAACTTAGGGTGCAGTACTACAGGGAGGCCTTGGCAGGGGTGCCAGTCGCACCATCTCCTGTATGATTGAGGGGCAGGGCAGGCTCCCAGTGTCCCTTTAGCCTTGTTGGGGAGCCTCAGGGCTTGACTTCCAGTAAACCATTCTTGATAGGGAATCCTGGTCCTGGGGCGAGGGAAGCGCTTCTACAGGCAGGGAAAGCAAGTGAGGCCGCCAAAGAGGGTGGGTAGGCACACTGGGGGCCCTCTGATGAGCCCTGGCACCCCTCCTCAGTTGCCCCCTCAGAGATGGGTGAGGCTGCCTGGGAGGCAGCCAGCAGCAGGATCTGTTTGGTTATAGAGGAGTCTGCACCCAGGGCTCTTGTCTAGGAAGCAGGACCATGGGGCGGGCCCTGTGCGGAGAGGCAGGGGAACTTGGGGGCCTCAGGCCCCAAGCCAGGGGGACCAGAGACCATCTGGATTTCCCAACAGCCAGGGAATGGACCCTGGAGCTGGCACTTGGGAGCAGAAAGGGTCTTGAGAGGCTTCACAGCTGGCAAAGAGTCCTGAAAACACAGGGTTTTTCTGGGCCAGTCGTCACGGGGGCTGCAGGGCAGGAGAGGCCAGGGCTGGGCCCACGGAGCTGTGGTTCCAGGGCACAGTTGCCATGCAGTGCTGGGCGAAGTGGAGCCACCTTCCCCCAGGGAGGTGACCGTGGTGGACACATCTGAGTGTCCCAGGGTGTCGAGAGATGTGCTTGGAACACTGTCATACAGACTGAAATGTGTCCAGCCACCACAGGGAGAGGGGGTGGCTGGAAATGTGAGTGCAGAGGCTTTGCAGTCCTCTGTCCAGGATACACTCCCCGGCCACCGCTGGGTCAAAAAGGGCCACATTTTTCCACACTCTAGCAGGGGGCACCCTGCTGGAGACTGAGGAACAAAGGTCAGAGAGGAAAGAGAAGCCTGGTGTGGCTTGTGGCTTGGAAGTGAGGAATTTCAAGCCAGATGGGCTGGCCCTTCACCGTCATGCTCGCGTGGCCGTGCTGCCATGTGACCCCAGCTGGACCCTGTTCCACCTAGAGGTTTACAAAACCTAGAAGATCCCAAGAAGGAAAACCAGGACTCCTGTTAGCAGAAGAGCATCCTGGGAAAGTTACACAGGCCTGTCTCCCATTAGTACCCTCAGTCCAAGGCATGGATGTTTTTCTTAACGAATGTCCTTAATGTTGCTTTTCAGAAGTAATGCCCCACAAACTACCCTGAGGAGCATTCGTGGGTGACACAGGGACAGCCTGACTTCATTACAATACCGGCATCTCTGCCATTGTTCCTGGCTCGCTCAGAAGTGTGGAGTCTGTTCGGATGATGCCTGTGCACCAGGTCCCTTGTTCTACAAGTGAGGACACCTTTGGATCGGTGTGACCCAGGGTCTAATGACAACTTCAGACAGATGTCCTGAGATTCCCTGAAGCTGTCTGAAGATTGGGCCGAGGGACCCAGCCTCCAGCCCCCCTCAGTGAGGAGAAAGAGAGGACACAGTGGGGCAGGAGACACATGCAGGCAGCATGGCCCCAGCTTTGGTGGCCACGCTAGCTTTGTGGCTCAGGGCCCAGGGGCACTGCCTTTGGGATTTGGGAGCTGAGTAGTCTCATCCCTCTGGTATCATTCTGCACATGGCGACATTGAGGCCTGAGGGAGGCAGGGGGGGACCATAACTTGGGCTGGGGTCCTGCCAGCCTTCAGGGACATTGAACACCACACTGCTGATAGCCTCATCCCGTGCCATCCCAAGGGACCCAGAAGAAAAAAGCATACAGAAGTGCCCCAGGCATAGCCCAGACCAGCACCAGAGGTGCCCCTGTGCCAGGCCAGCCAGTTGGGGACAATGGGGGCGCTGTGGCTGGGGCCTTTTCTGCTGAGCCTGGGACTTTGACACTATCCATGGGCCAATGACTGAGAGAGGGTGACTCCTGGTACCAGCTGCTTCCTCCCATGGGCATTGGGATGCTGCGAACTGTCACCACATGTTTTGACCAAAGACGTGGATCCATGCCCCTACTTTCTGTCCTCTGATCTCTCCTCCAGCCCAGTGATTCTTGCCTGCCCACTCCAAGCCACTCCCCTTATCCCTCCCTGCCACCTGCTGCCCACTCTCCCCATGCCACCCCCGCATCCCTGCCCCCACCCCATAGCCTCTGCACCCATGTCCATGGCGGGGGTGCAGTTGGCTCCTCCAGTGCCTAAGGTGCTTCTGAGACTCAGGTGGACCCAGCTTGTCTTTCTTCAGCCACCTGAACCCATTTGTCTGTGACTCACCTGCTGTCACTTGCACTCTGCACAGGCCCTGCCCTTGACCTCAGTGGCCCTGCCTGCACCCTGTGTGGTGTGCAGGTGGCCAGGACACACACCACTCTCAGGAACAAGGCTGGGTCTTCCCTGCTCTCTGTTGTGCCCCCAACACTGGGCTGTGTGGATGAGTGACAAGTGTGTGGTCACACCTCTGACCCGCACCCAGCCTGGCCTCCGGCAGCAGGCTTATTTTACCAGCATTTCTTTAAGGTCATGACTGAGGTACAACAGTAACTCTCCAAGGGCCTGGGATTTAGCTCAGTGTTTCCAGCGCCTGCCTTGAAAGTGCAAGGTCCTGAGTTCAATCCCCGGTACCAAAAAAAAACTCTCCACCTTGAAGCTATAGGAACTACAAGGGGCATCAGGACATGATCTAATTGCTGGTCCTGTTTCCCCCCATCCCAATAGAACATCAAAACTCCCTTTTTGTGCAAATACATACATGTATTATTTTCCTATTGATTTTTTTTGGGGGGGGGTACTGGGGATCAAACTCAGGACCTTGCGCTTGCAAGGCAGGCAGTGGGACCACTGAGCTAAATCCCCAGCCCTTATATGTATTATTTTAACCTTCATCACTATCCCTAGCTAGCCTATACACATTTTGCTAATTCTACTTGGAAGGACTGGGGCTTGTTGTTGTTGTTGTTGTTGTTGTTATTTATTTATTTAATTTTTTGGGTTTGTTTTGGTACAGGGGATCGAACTCGGGTCCTTGTGCTTGCGCAGCAGGCGGCGAAACTACTGAGCTAAATCCCCGGCCCATTGCTTTGTTTTTTGAGACAGTCTCACTAGGTAGTTCAGGCTGGTCTCGAACTCACTACGTATTCCAGGCTGGGCGCAAAATCTAGTGATCATCCTGCCCCAGCCTCCCAGGTGCTGACGGATGTTTTTTCTCCCAGTTGCTGCAGTCCTCTCTTGGATTCACCTGCTGTTGTCCTGCAGTGTTATCAATAAACTCTTCCCTCTCTGTCCCTTGACGATTGGTGAGCTCTTTCTACCCACAGCACCAGCCCCTGCCCATCTGCCTCCCCCATCGCACTCACAAACCCCCTTGCGCCCGACTCAACCTCTACCCCGTTTTTTTTTTTGGTATCGGGGATCGAACTCAGGACCTTGCACTTGCAAGTCAGGCACCAGAACCACGGAGCTAAATCCCCAGCCCCTACCCCGCTTTTTTTAACCCTTTTGCTGCCAGCCAGCCATCACCACTGGGATGGGGATCTGAGGGACCCTCCAGTGTCACACTGGGCTTCTGTACTGAAGACATGGCCTCAAGGGAGATGAGGAGCCACCAGAAAGAGACCCAGCCTGGCAGAGAAGGACCCACACGGCGGGTAACAGGGGAGGAAGCCACCTACATCCGCAAGTCCAGGGCCCATGTGCCCCATGGGCTGTTACATCTATGAAGGGGTACGTTGGGGGGCATTGCCCACCGGGCATCTTAAGGCCTGGGCAGGAACCCGAGGGCCATGGGGGACTGAAAGGAGGAGGGGACAGGTCAGGTGCCTTACTGCCACCCCCAGTTCATTCAGGGGGAAGGTACAGGCCTGCCTGTGGGGCAATATCAGTCTTTCTCAGGCTTGAAACAAAAGTGGAGCAGCCTGGCCTGGGTGGGACGAGGGTGGCTGGACTGGGATTCAGATTGGAGTGGACAGGAAGTAGATTCAGTGTAAAGGGGAGCCGGGAAATTCACTGCCTTTAAGATGCAAATGAAATGCATTGCAAACCCTGCAGGGGCCGCTGTTCGAGCTCAGGCCCTGGGCCTCCCTGCATCTGGGCAGCACTTTTGGGGTCTTAGGTGCCCAGAGAGCCCAGGAACACCCTGCCCTTGCCTCAGTGCCCCTGCCTGTGCCCTGTGTGGTCTGCAGGCGACCAGGACACAAAGTGGCCCCTGCCTTGCTTTGCCCTGGAAGTCACCCCTTGGTGGTCGGTGACAGGGTGCCGTTGGGGGCCCTGACATCTTCCCTGGTGCCTGTGTCCCACCTAGAGTCTGTGCCAACTTCTATCACTGCCATCACAATCACCAGCCTTCTGTGGGCTCTTGCAACTGACAGAGTCGCAACAGCTGAAGGATCAACAAACTCCTGGGCCCTTAACCTGTTACTCATTTGATTGTTTTGAGACAGGGTCTCACTTTGTAGTTCAGGCTTCCTAGAACTCACCAGGCAGCCCAGGCTGGCTTAACTTGTTAGCCATTAAATGTACAGTTTGTGTTTTCTGCTGAGGTAATCAGACTTAAGAGCAGTTTCTGGGTTAAAACCTGTGGCTCTGCTCAAGCCCAATAGGTAACTAAAAGGAGAACAAAGCTTGACCTTCATTTTGTAAAATTCTGGGTCAAATTCTTCTCAGTTCCACATGTTAGACATGTTAGACAGGTAGGAACTATGTATCCAAAAGTTGGCGAAACCCGACCTCCCGGCACACACCTGTAATCCCAACACTCTGGGAGACTAAGGCAGGAGGATCACAAACTCAAGCCCAGCCAGGATAGCTCAGTGACTGTGAGATCTGTCCCTTGGGATGTAGCTCAGTGGGAAGGCCCTGGGTTCAATCTCAAGCACAGACAGAAAAAAACAGTCGGCCAAACAAAGCTTATTGGACCTAAATTTACCTAGCCTATCTCAAGAGGCAGGTCACCAAGACAAGAGGAACTAACGTAATCCTCAGGATTCAGAGGGACATTGGATCACCAGCCAGTTCCAGGCCCTTTCCCCTTAGAGGGACTGGACTGTCCTGAACTCGAGTCACCTGGGTCCCGGGACAAGCAGAGCCTCACACGACCTACACAGGCACACAGGCACAAGCATTTCCTGGGGACAAAATCCCCACCTCCAGCCCCTTGATGCCTCCAGAACCAGGAACCAGCACTGAGACAGGGACTAAGCGCCCCTGCCGCCTGGGCACCCCTCAACCTGGGCCCTCCTCTTTCAGGGTAGCCTGCCAGGCTCCACTGAGCCGCTCAGGCCGGCCTGCCCCACTTTCTCTTGCTCTCCCTTGCTAAGGAGCAGCTACATCCTTGTCCTCTCATTTCCCATTCACAGCTCTTCCTGCCAAGCCAAGCTTCCGTTCTGATTTCCATTGTCTCTAATAAAACAAGGACCCGGGACAAGGAGTATTATACACAGATGAGCTAGGTAGAAATATTACAGCCAGTCTGACAGGGCTAGGTCCTCCAGAGGGTCAGGACAGAGGTGAAACACCACAGCTGCACAGGAGACACGTGGGCTGCAAACCAGGCCTCGGATAACAACAGTGGGCCTAGTGAAGCCGAGACAGACATCGGCCACCCCGGTGGGTGACCAGAGACCTCTGGACCCAGCACTTCCTAGGAGAATCTCTTTCTTTCCATCCACGCTTGTTCCGTGACTTGTTTCCCAGTGGGACACCGTTACCTAAGTGGCTGTACTTGGAACCTTATTGGTCAGGGCTGTGGCCCACGTTGTACCCACGTGGTTTCACCCTATAAAACTCCTCTGTAAAGTGGGGTCCCGGGGCTACCCACCCAGGTCCCCCCTGCCCCTCAGGAGCTTTCCTTAGCTATGCCTTCCTACTCTCAACCTCCATTGTTCCTAGGACTCATTCTTTGATTTCTAGAAAACAAGAACTCGGCGTATCATACAGTTAACAGGCTGGGAGATAGAATATTTCATATTTCATCTCTGGTATTTCTTGTAACAGAGGGACTGACCTGGGACTTCAGACACCCTTGAGACCTGGCTTTCTAACTTCATCTCCCACTGGAAGCCCCTGCCAAGGTTCTGTCCCAGGCCCGGCCACCCATCCTTAGCCCCTGGGGTTTGCCTGTGAACCTGGAAGTCCCCTGGCCTGCTGGACCTCCCAGCTCTGGAACTGTACACCACAAAGTTTTGCTCAGGAGTGAGGGGTGGGGGGACTCTCCCTCGAGAACCCCAATGCCAGGAGAGCCATCTTTTGGTGGACCCTGTGGAGCGGAGCCTGGCCTGGCTGCCTCTGGACCACAGCCTGCTCACCATCTCCTTACTTTGGGGCCCAGGGCCTCCTAGGACCCCCACTGCACCCCTCACCCTCATGAGGCCCTGCCTGGCCCCTGAGGGGCCCTCAGTTTGCCCCCCAGCCTTGCCCCTGCCCACAGGAAGGGGTCCAAGGGTCTTGGCAGGTGAGGTCAGGCCTGTTTCCGGCTACTGACTGTTGAGTCTGACATCTCTGCTCCAGCCCTTAGGGAGCTGAGATGAGATGGAGGTGGAGAGGCCACCTTGGAAGAGGCTCCAGCCGCCAGGGTGACACCTAATGCTGGACAGTGGGGCCAACACCCTGTGTCCACTGGGGCCCAACCACAGTCAAGGGAGTTGCCTGCCTCACCTGCAGACCAAAGAGGAAAGGGAGGAAGCAGCTGAGGCAGGGCAGCCCCTAAAGCAGAGCTGGCAGCGGGCGGTGAGGTGCATCTCCATTTTCTAGGCAAGGAAACTGAGACTTGAGAGAAACTGGGCAACATCTCCAATGACACCAGCCAGGAACAGGGACACACAACCATTTTAGGGTGCACCCGGCTGCCTGTGGTGCACCCCCCCTTTGCCATCCCTAAGCTAGTCATCATGACTCCTTTTCACCTAAACTTTCTCCAGCTGAATTTTCTTTCCTGCTAAGATGTCCCCCACCCCAGATCTCGGCCATCTTGAGAAACAGTGGTGGAGACTCTGCTCTGCAGACTTGACTTTTTATTTGTGAAAGAGAAGGAAGACAAAGCAACCCCCACTAAGCAATACTAAAGCTGGCAGAAAATGACCCTCAGAAACATCCCCTCCCTTCCTTCCCTTGTGACCAGGCTGCTCTTTTTGCAAGAGGTGGCCCTGGGGTAGTGATTCAGAGGCATCTTGGGGTGCAATGCCAGGATCCTTGAGGCCTGTTATGTCCACCCCATGCCTTTGAACCCTTTTCCATGAAGAGGTTCAAAGAAGAGGCAGGGCTGTGCCGGGCCTGTGGATTTTTGCTCCAAGTCTGATGCCCAGCTCAGCACTTTTCCCCACAAACCCCTTTCCTGCATCTGTCCAGGTTGCAGGAGGCCAGGGACAGCGCTGGGCAGGTGCAGGGCTTGGAGAAGCCACGGGGTGTGGTTGACACCACCCGCCTCGGAGCTTCTGCTGCTTTAGCATGAGAAGCCTTCGCAGCATGTTGTCCCTCGACAGCGCCCCAGGATCCGCAGCCGGTGGCCAGGACCCCAAGCAGGGCCGAGCACCTCTTAAGCGCCACCAGGCCCCTCTGCGCATGGGCCCCGCACAGTTGCGGTGGCCTCTTGGTGGCCCTGCTGCTGCCACACTTGGCAAACGTTTCTTTGTTACCTCTCTGCCCGACCCGCTCACCCAACTTTCCACCCTGAGCCCCCAGGCCGGCTGCACTGCTGCTCGGCTTCGCGGGCCTGTCCCTGCTTCCCGGCCTCCTGCCGCGTCGTCCCCACAGCGCTCGGGGTTTGCGCCTTCGCCCCTCCGCCGCCCCTCGCCGAGCAGTGGTCGTTTGCCCCAGTGTCACGAGGTCTGGGAACCCGAGCCCCACAGGTCAGAGCCACAGGCGCCCAGGGTGAAGAGTGGGACACAAAAATTAAAGCCAGGTGACACGGGCCTGACGAGGGTCGGATCAGGAAGCGCGGGCAGCGTGGCCGGGCGCCGGCGCCCAGGAAGCGACTCTGTGGCCCGGGGTGAACAACGACCCGGGTGTCTCACAGCTCGGGGTGGGGGCTGGGGCGGGCCTGGAGCACGAGGTTGCTCCCAAGACCCCGGGGAAGGCCGCGGTGGCTCCCGGCGGCCTGGACCAGGGCCCTGCGGTTAAGAGCTGCCCCGCTGCTGTGGCCTCGCCACCCACTACCGCACAGGGACGCTGCCTGACCAAGCTGCTCGGGTGCTGGGTGCGGCCCTTAGGGCGGTGGGTGCGGCCCTTAGGGCCCTTAGGCACCAGCGCAGCCCCACCCAACCGCCCCTGCCCTGAGGGCCCCGCCCCGCCCCTCGTCTCCATGGAGACTGCAAGCTCTTTTTCCAGTGGCTGCTCACGCGGCTGTCCGCGCACTTTCCGCCCATCGGGGTTTGCTAGAATTTCCCCCTGTGCAGGTTTTTTGGAGGTCCAGAGTCCCAAGGGACGATCCACGGCAGTTAAATATTTTTTTGGCCAGGAATGGTGCCGCACACCCACCCATAATCCCAGCACTCCGTGCCAGAAGTAGGAGGATCTCCAGGAGTTCAAGGCCAGCCTGGGCTTCGTGAAGATACCCTGTCTCAAAGAAACAAAAAATAAAATAGGGCGTGGCAACACATGTCTGTGACCCCAATATTCTGGGAGGCTGAGGCAGGAGGATGGCAAATTCAAATTCAGCCTAGGGATTTTAGAAAAATTAAGAAGGCTAGGGATGTGGTTCAGTGCAAGGGCCCTGCCTTCCATCCCCTCTGCCACACATTTTTTTTTTAAATGCCCTTTTTGCCAACTCCCTGGACACCCCACCTCCATATGTGGCTGAGACAGCTGTTCCCAGGGCTGTGTGGCGCGGCTCTGTGCCCTCTTGCGGGCGGGCCCTCTCTTCCTCCGCGGTCTTCACGTCCGCTGGAGAACCTGCTCGGCACCGACGAGCAGCGGCTGCCACACCAGCACATACACCGGGTCGTTTTCCGGGCCTCTCCCCACTCTGTGCCGTCTCTACCCTCTATGGCCAGCAGGGTGCGCTCTGGCTTCCCGTAACTTTTCGCCCCAGGCCTGGCGCTCCCCCTAGCTCCACTGAGGAGAATAGCAAGGCTGTGGACAGAGGCCAGGCCACCATCACAGCCCTGGCAGGGACCCAGGTCCCCACGTGGCCTGGACAGCTGCAGCGACGTCGCGGGCCCCTCCTTGGCCAGTTTATGCCTTCACTAGTGCTCAGCTCAGGAGCCCCATTTTTCCACGAGCCTTTGCCTCCTGCTTCCCAAAAGGATAAAAGAGTCATAACTTCCTCCAGTAACCATATTCATAGACTTGCAGGAGGGGTCCATCGAGAAGAATCCTTCCATGAGCTGCAGACCTTTATTTTTTATTTATTTTTTAGTACCGGGGATCGAACTCGGGTCCTTGTGCTTGCGCAGCAGGCAGCGAAACCACTGAGCTAAATCCCTGGCCCAAACAGTGGTGGAAGACATTTATTACCTAATTTTCTTTTGGGGGGGGGGCGGTACGAGGGATTGAACTCGGGACCTTGCGCTTGTGAGGCAGGCGGTAGAACCACTGAGCTAAATCTCCAGCCCTGCAGACTTTTATTAAGACAGAAGGAGCCAGGGATTTAGCTCAGTGGTTCCAGCGTCTGCCTCAAAAGCACAAGGTCCTGAGTTCGATTCCCAGTACCCCCCCCCCCCGAAAAGGAAGCTAGGAGAGCGGTGCCAACCTGTCACCCCAGCACTTGGGAGGCTGAGGCAGGAGGATCTCAAATTCAAGGCCAGCTTGTGCTATACACAGTGAGACCCTGTCTCAAAATTTAAATCTCATTATTACATGTACCTCCCGTGGGAGGTACATCCCACGTGGGAGGCCCTGGGTTTCATCCCCAGCACCGAAAACCAAATCAAGCCAAGACCTCTTCCCAGACCAGTGCCCTTGGAAGCTCTGAAAGTGGTGCCCAGTTGGGGAGTTTCCTGGAGCTCAGGGGTCTGGGTGCTGTGGTCTGAACACGAAGTGTCCCCCAAAGGGGGTGCGATGCCCCGTGCAGCAGGGCTGGAAGGTGGCTGAATCACAGGGACTCTGGCCTCGTCCATGACAGCCAGCAGTGGGCACACAGCTGAGTGGGCCTACCCCTGGGGACCACATCTGGCCCTGCCCCTTGCTCTCGGCTGATGGCCCTGAGGTGAGCAGTGCTCCTCCATCCCGATGTCCCTGCCTCAGGGCCAGCTCCTGGGCACCAGCTCCCTGGGCCTCCCACAGGATGGCAGGCAGCTTTCCCATCACCCCTTCAGGAGGCAGAAGCTGGCAGGAGATGCAGGCAGGTGTTCTCAGAGTACTGTGGCCAGAGAAATTCCCAGCCCTGTCCTCATCCCCCACAACCATCACACTCTGCAGCAGATGGCAGAGCAGTCAGAGCACAGCCCTGGACCCCAGTGCACACCCGACCCGGGCTCAAACCCATGGCCGCTGGCACTGCAGGGAGGACGTCTGGGGTGAGGGGACAGTTGTGGGGCACAGAGGCCGGGGAAGGCAGAGCCTGCCTACAGCAGGAAACAGAGCTAGGCCCTGGGCAGTGCGGAGACAGCTGGGTTTTGGTGAGGCTAAGCCTAAATTCAGGTTCAAATCATCTTTGACCTTCTTACAGGATTTAACCCCAGCATGCTCTACCACTGAGCTACATCTCCAGCTTTTTTCTTTTTTTTTTTTTGAGACAGGGTCTCCCTCTAATTCTGGTTGGCCTTGAACTCATTATGTAGCTCAGGTTGGCCTTGAACTCATGGAGATCCTCCTCCCTCAGCCTCCCCCGAGTGCTGGGATTATAGGTGTGTGCCACCATGCCCAGCCAGCTTTATTCCTTTTTGGGGGGGTGGGTACCAGGGATCGAACTCGGGACGTTGCACTTGCAAGGAAGGTGCCGGAACCACTGAGCTAAATCCCCAGCCCTATTCTTTTTGATGCTCTTGTAAATGAAATTTTTTTGGATTGCTTATGGTTTGTGTAGAAGTGCAACTGACTTGTGGGTGGATTTTATAACTGCAACTTTGTTGAATTAGTTTAACTCTAACAGGTTGGGTTTTTTCCCCCTCTTTTTTACAGTCCTAGGAATGGAACCCAGGGCCTTATGGGTGCTAGCAAGTGCTCTATCACTCAGCTACACCCCTGCCCCGCATCCCAGCCCTCAGTGTTTTCTATGAAACACTGTCATCCATGATAGATACGTTCACCTCTTCCTTTCCAGTCTGGATGCCTTTGCCTTTCCCTTCTAGAAGGCCCAGTAGTATGTTGAATGGAGGCAGCAAAGCAAGCATCCTTGCCTTTTTCCTGATCTTACGGTGGAGAGTTTTCACTGTAATTAAAATGTTATCTCTGAAGTAGGCATGGTGTGTATGTACCCTGTAATCCCAGCACCAGGGGGGCTGAGGCAGGAGGATTGCCGCCAAGTTGAAGGCCAGCCTGGGTTATACATGAGTTCAAGACCAGCCTGGACTACATGAGCTTTGGTCAAAAAAAAACAAACAAAAAAACCAACAAACTTTGAAGATTTCATATGTTGAGGACATTTCCTTTGATCATAAAAGGCTGTTGGATTTTGTGAAATGCCTTTCTTGCATTAATGGAGAATGTGTTTATCCCCTGTGAATGTGATGGGTCCTACCGTGGGGAGCTGCCTGGCTTCTCAGAAATGAACACCCTTGGCTGTGCTGTAAGGGACCTAACAGGGTTTGGTGCTCTCCCCAGTAATCCTGGTCCCTGCCACTCACTGGGGCTCCAGCCAAACCATGTGTCCCCAGGGCTGGTGGCGGCTTGGTGCAGGGCAGTCAGTGATGGGGGCCCTTCAAATGCTGCTTGCCCCCCAAGGAGGCAGCATGTCTGCCATGGCCCAGGAAGAATTCCTTCCTCTGAGGGGGGCGGGAGGGGGTGTGCCAGGCTGACCCTCCGTTACCCCCTCCCCAGCATTATCCAACGGGTGTGAAGCTCAGGAGCAAAGGGAATCACAGGGAAGTGGTAGCAGTGGTGCTGGCACTAGCCTGCCCCTTGAGCAGGCTTCCCCGACTGTGCTCAGGACCCAATGGGCTACTCTGGTGTCAAATTTGTAGCAATCCTCCTGCCTCAGCCTCCTGAGTGCTGGCTTCAAGCTGGCTAACCCAGGAGCCAGGTGGGGAAGGTTCGGCTCCTCCGTGAGCCATCAGTAGGAGACATTCAGGAAGGCAATGGCAGGGTGGGGGTTCTCCTCTGGGTTTCTCAGAAGCCAGCTGTCTGGCTTGGACTTGGTACACTACCTCAGTTTGCGAATGCATACAAGGCAGTGAGTCATACAAGATACAGAGAGGGCTGTCTTCAGCCTCTGTAAGGGCCTTACAAGCCTAAGATACTCGGGGCAGTTTATTTGGACCAGTCAGACTCTGGCTACATCTTAGAATGACCTGGATATTTTTCTTTCTTCCTGGCAGTAGGGATTGAACCCAGTGCCTTTGGACAGAGCTACCTCCTGAGCCCATTATTTTTAAATTTGGGGACAGGGTCTCATTATTTGTACTGGCTGGGCCTCAAACTCCTGGGGTCAAGCAATACTCCTGCCTCAGCCTGAGTAGCTGGGACTACAAATGGTACCACAGCAACAGGCAGGAGAGTTATTTTTCAAAGACAGAGATAGGAGCCTCAGAAGAGGATACAGCAAAGGGAGTAAAGGGGGACATGAAGAGCTAGGTTAGTGGGTGCTTCTGCAAAACCTAGAGGGACCTGCCAGGTGACCCACCAGCACTTTCCTGAAATCACTCGGTGGCATCTGATCAGGTCCACCTGGTGGCTTACACACATAGGGGTCAGGAGCTTTGCTCTACTTTCCTGCCACATGACACCCGAGTGTTAGCTACAGGTGACAACGACACCCATAGGGTAGACTTGGGCTGCGGCCACCAGCACTTTCTGCTGCTCCTCAAAAGGGATGAGGCTGGGCCGGGGATTTAGCTCAGTGGTTCCACTGCTCGCCTCACAAGCGCAAGGACCTGAGTTCGATCCCTGGTACCCCAAAAAAAATAAAAGGGGGATGAGGCTGTCTCCACTCAGGTTCTCACACCTAGTCCCGTGATTAGAAACCGCCCCCACACCTCAGGCAGCACAGAGCGCCACACAAGCCCAGTGACATGGGCCCTCCGTGTGCCGGTGCAGTGAGGGTCAGCAGGAAGGAAGAACACAACACGGTAGAGGCGGCTTGCTTTGTTCTTGTTAAATTTTATTGGCATTGCGTTCATCTCTTTACAGAAGAACTCAGCCTGCACCTAGCACGTAGACCTCTGGAAAGGTGAGGGGTGTGCTCTGGGCAGGGCTCCGGGCAGGCTGCCCGGGGCGGGGGCAGAGCTGTGGGTGAACCCGAGGCAGGGGCGTGGGGGGCAGTGCAGGCCAAGGAGGGACAGGCCAAGGTCTGCAGGGAGTGCCTTCTAGGACAGGGGGAGGACACCGGGACAGATGGCCGGTCCTTGCCTGGTCCTTGGCTTGGAGAGGGGAGGCTGATCTAACAGGAGTTCTTGTGTGAAGCGGGAAAAGAAAGAACTGAAAAGGGAGAGTGACCTTCAATTTCTGAAAGGACAGCCAGGGATCCATTGCACGTACTGCTGGATTATGCAAATCAACCTTGGGGAAAACTGAGACCCAGAGGGAGCCAGGCTGCTCCCCCAGAGGTGCCAGCTTTCCGGCTTGAGTCTCTGAGAAGAGGCACGCATCGCTCAAGTCTGCTGTACACAATACTGCTGATAGCTGGATGTTGCATCCAGGTCGCCAACCCTGCCATCCGGAAGGGGTCCGACCCTCCACCTTCCACGCCTGCATCACAGGACTTCAACACGTCATCCAAGGGTTTCTTACACTAATTTATACATTTTAATTGGTTGCATATATTAACATGTACTATAAGATTCTTTTCTAAGAAGCATTACATAATAAATGGATACTGTAAAAAGATCTGATTAGTTAAAAGTAACAAGCATTAACAGATACATACAAAACTCAGCCTGATCGACTGGGTGCATTGGGATGAGCAGGGGCACCAGCCTTCCCAAGGGGCCTTCGGGGACATGGGGTCAGGGCGGGTAAAAAGACCACAAGACCGTTAAAAAAAATCAGGCAACTAATTAGACACAGATCAACTGTAAACAGTTCTCTCTCCAGTGGACAACAAGCCTACGCTTCCCATGCTGACTGCGCACCAGAACGGTTTCTACAGTAGCCGGCCTGCCTGCTGCCAGGCTCGTGGAGGGCGGCGGACCTGTGGGCCATCAAGGCATGGGCTGGCGCACGTGCGTGCGTGTCTGTGCGTGCGTATGTGTGTGTTCGTGTGCGTGTGTGTGTGTGTGTGTGTGTGTGTGGAGGGTGGGGCGGGGTTCCTTTTGGCAGCTGGCTGTGAGAGATCGATGTCTGTTGAGAAGAGGGGCTGTGTTGAAGGCCTAAGTGTGTTCTTGGTTCTGAAGGACTCTGTGCTCAGCGCCCACTGCCCCTCAGCAGCTGCAGCTCTCGGCCGAGGGCTTGGCCCGGTCATTCTTGTCCAGTTTGATGGGTTCGGGGAATTCATTGTACAGCTCCACCTCTGTCTCCTGCAGTGGGAGGGGGGAGTAGGGGAGCGGTTATTAGGGCCTGAAGGACGGTGATGGAAGGCCACCCTCGGAGGGCAGCAAGAGGTGCCCGCTGCATGGGAGATGCTGGCAGCACTCCCTGGATGGCGCGGGGCTGCCAGGACTTCAGCAGACTTCACAGTGGTCTGCACTCCCTGGGTGACAAGGCCGGGGCACCGGCTGCCCCGCCACGCTCCAACCTCGCACTTGTCTTTCCGGGCCACCAGTTTTCTTTTTCTCCAAAGGCTAAGGAGAGGTCTGCCTCTCAAACGCCCCCATGTGCGGAGCTGTGCTCTGTGCCTGGCTTTGGAGGGAGAGCAGCAGGGGCTGTTTGCAGTTGAGGGCTCTCTATTGCTGGGCTGTGGCCCAGGGCAGAGTGCTGGCCCAGTGTGCACAGGGCCCTGGGCTCCATCCCCAGCCTGCAGCAGAAGAACTGCCGAGAAAGAACTGTTCACCTGCTATAAAGTGTACAGCACAGCAGTTTCAGGTACTTACAAACTGGGCAGCCATCGCCACCGTCAGTCCAGAACATTCATCACCCCAAAGAGCAGCCTCTCCCCACCCAGCCCTGGCCCTGGCAGTCACTCAGCTACTTCCTACCCCACAAGTTTCCTCTTCTGACCTGCCGTTTGACTTCAGTGCAGGGGCACAGAGCCCAGGGCTCCTCCAGCCATCCAAGTCTCAGGCCTAGACATTTCTTTAAATGGTACTGTACAGCATAAGGTCTCTGAACTGTCCTTTCTGTTCAGCATCCTGTTATACCACTTCTCAGCTCTTTCCTTCTTACGAGTGAATAATATTTTAGTGGACAAATCTTTGTTTCTTTTTTTTTTTGGCTCTTGACATACTCTGGATTGACCTTGAACTTAGTACGTGGCCCAGGGTGGCCTTCAACTCTCCGTGATCCTCCTGCCTCAGCCTCCTCAGAGCTGGAATGAGAGGTGTGAGACTCCACACCTGGCTTAGACCATGTTTATTTACTTATTAGTTGGTGGACATTCGTTTCTACTTTCTGACCATGACAGATAGCATCGTTTTGCATTCCTCTGGTAGATAGGAGTGTAACACAAAAGGCAAAGGACCTGAAAGCATAAAATCTTACTGGAGGGTGTAATACAGCACCTAAAATAACAGCTGCTGGGGGCAGGGTGACTGCGTCCCCTGAAGTTCCACACCAAAGCCTTGCGCCATTGCGCCTGTGTCTGGGCCACATGGTGGGTCCCCAGAGGGTGCTGTCCTCAGTGTGACCGTTCCTTAGACACATGTAGTCCTGTGTCTCCTGGCGAGGGCTTCCTTTGTCCCTAGACGGAACTCTTCTTCCCAAGGCTTCTGGTCTGCAGGATGCCCCCCACCCCTCCCCACTAAACCAGGGCTTCCTGCTGGTGGCAGACCCTGCCTTGCCCTTCACAGCCCACCTGCTCCTCCAGCGCTCACCTCACCCACCACGTGTGGTGATGCCACAAGCCCACCTTCAGGTGCTACAGTCCCCAGCAGAGCTGCTCCACCCACACCACCTTTGTCACACCTGTGGTCACAGTCACTGTTGGGAAGAAGGCTGGCCGGGGCTCCGGGACCTGGATTCCTTGCCAACATTTCCCTAGATTCCTTTCCTGCCTGTGTCGCTCACTTAACTGTTCCCAGGGGAAAGCGACGTGCCGTCTGAGTTGAAGCAGCTCAGAGGAGACAGCAGCTCAGAGGAAATGAAAGCCCCAATAGTGTGACTGACTGCAGAGCTGAGACACGGAAGCCACCATCTGTCACCTCCCCACAACACGGGAAGAAATCGGGACACTGCAGACACACGATGGTCTCAGCCACAGTTTGTGTCTTCCACAGGATCTCAGAGTGGGGGCGCTCCCAGGAACGCAGCGGAGCTCACCGTCACCCCAGGAGGGTGGCAGAGACAGCCAGGACCTACCTGCTTGAGCGCATTCCGTGCAATCGTCTGGAACGCCTGCTCCACATTGATGGCCTCCTTGGCACTGGTCTCAAAGTAGGGAATGTTGTTTTTGCTGTAGCACCAGGCTTGTGCCCTCTTCGTGGCCACCTGGAAGAGGAAGTGGGGCCGAATGTGCTGTAACACAGGTGGCTGCACTAACTCAGGAACAAGGCTGGGGGGACCCCAGACCTGCCCTGGCCACCTGACACCTGCAGGCCAGCTCAGACCTCTGGCCGAGGCTCCCTTATAGCCACTTGAGAGGGAGCATGGAGCCAGCTGGGAGAAACATGGCCTAGGGTTTGCAGCCTCCCCATTACTCCTGCCTCATCCATCACCTGCACCACACGCTCTGGTGCCAGTGCTCTGTAGCTCCTGCCCCTCACACTTCGCTGTCCCTGCCCAGGACTAAGTCTTGGTGGATGGCTGAAAGGGTGCTGTTACCAACGTAAGTGCCCATCCCCACAAGGACACGCACCCGAGGTGCACAAGAGCTGCTGCCCACACCTGAGCAACCTCCTGCACACAAGAGACCCTGGCTGCAGGTAACAAATCAAATCTCCTCCTCCCAAGTGCAGAAAGGGGCTCCAGCTCCGAGAGCAAGAGGGCAGCCAAAGCCACCAGGGATGGGACCTTCCAGCCAAACCCCTAACACACCCAGCGTCTTCGGTCCTTGGCACTTACTTGTCTGTTTTCGAGGTCGATCTTGTTCCCCAGCACGACAAAGGGGAAGTTCTCTGGGTCCCGGGGGCTGGCCTGGATGAGGAACTCATCTCTCCAGCTGTCCAGGGTCTTGAACGTGTTGGGAGCTGTCACATCAAACACCAGCACGCAGCAATCCGCGCCTCGGTAGAAGGCCACGCCGAGGGACTGGAACCTTTCCTGACCGGCCGTGTCCCATATCTGCGAGAGAAGGGCAGCGGCTCCTGGGGACACGGGCAGGGCGCCCTGCTGGTATTGGGAATGCACCAGTGGGATGCGCAGGCTGTGGCGCCACCTGAGACAGGGACTCCAGAACTCAGAATGGGGCTTAGGGCTGCAGTGCCCAGAGCACCCCTGCATTCCAGACTGAGTCCAGGTCTATGAGGCGGCAGGGAGCTCATCTCTGAGCCACTAGAAAGGTTTTCATACTTTTTCAGTGTTGACAATAAAAACCAAAGCATGGCACGGCATGGCAATGGCATGGATTAGTAAAGCCACATCCCCAGTGTAGACATTTCCAAGGCTTCCTCCCTCAGCCTCGAGAGTAAGTAGCTGGGATTATGAGCATGCGCCGTGAAGTGCTCACACGGGAAGATATTCTCTGGGCAGGAGAGGACTTGCCTATACGCTCAGCCACTCGTGAGGCTAGGGCAGGAAGACGGCAGGTTCTAGGCCACCTCAGGCAACTGAGTGGGACCCTCCCTCAAAACCAAAAATCAAAAGTAATGGGGGTGTAGCTCATCCCTAGGGTGAGTTTGTCCTCCAATACTGCAGAACAAAACAAACTTAAACTGAACAAGCACCATGACAGAAAGAGAGGGAGAAGGAGAGAAAGAACTGCAGCACACACAGCGAAGATGAACACCAGGTCCCACTGGCCCACTGAAGGCTGTCGCCCTCGAGGCCATGCTAGGTTCAAGAGGGAGGCTGGCACTGGGTTCGGAGACTCACACTGTAACTCCAGCACCCGGCACAGGTGATGCAGAAGGGTCAACTTAGTGCAGGTCAGTATGAAGGCCCTGGGTTCAATCCAAAGAACCACCATAATAGAGGGCTGGGGGAGGGGACGACAAAGGTTTTCTTTTTTGGTACCGGGGATCGAACTCAGGACCTTGCATTTTCGAGGCAGACGTTGGAAACACTGAGCTAAATCCCTGGCCCTAGAAAACAAAGTTTGATTTCTGCAGTACCGGGGATTGAACCCAGGGCCTGCACAATGAGGGACAAGCCCAGATCTTTTTCTATTTTTTATTTTGAGGCAGGGTCTCACTAAGTCTCTTAAGTTTCCCAGGCTGCACTGGAACTTGCAATTGTCCTGCCTCAGCCTCCCCAAAAGCCAGGATTATAGGTATGTGCCATCACATCTGGCTCAAAAGCTTTAAAAACAAAACTTGAGGCCTGGAGATTTAGCTCAGTGGTTTTGCCACCTGCTGTGCAAGCACAAGGACCCGAGTTCCATCACCAGTACCAAAATAACCAAAAAACAAAACAACAAACCTTGAATCCATACTCGAACATATTAAAATACACACACACACACGCACGCACGCACGCACGCATGCACGCACGCACACAGAGACTTCATTAGGGAAGTAAGTGTCATGCAAACATCTGGGAAGTAACTAAGCAAAAGCCAAAACCAAAGTCAAACAGAAGCCCCCACTCCCCGGTCTTTAGGGCTCATGCTGCCCGCAGTGCCAAGTGGTGGCCTTTCCTGCCCCCTCTCTGCATGTCTTCATCCTGCAGGATACATGCCACTCTCCTGAGGCTTGGCCCAGATTCATTCCTGCTTTTAGAAGAATACTGCCGCCCATCGTCTATGCTTATGAACAGCTCAGGATGAACAGGTATGCACAGCACTCTTCTATCACCAATGGCTTTTGCCAGGAGTCCTGGGAACGAGACCCCAGGGCTTTGCTAGAGCTCCACCCCCAGCCCTTTCCATTTTGACAGGCTGGTCTTGAACTCAAGACCCTACCTTAGCCTCCCTCGAGGCAGGGATTCCAGGGATATATCATGTGGCTTCCTCTAGACAGTACCCCTAGACTGGCATCACTGAGAACTCTGCCCTCCCAGGAGGACCCATGGTTATATGGAATTCAGATACACAGAGAAGGCCAAGGAACAGCTAAGAAATAAGCTGAAACACTGAGGGGCTCTTCCCAGCAATTTCCAAAGTTAATTGAATTTCAAATTTATCAATGTAAGTCTCTAAGCTGCCCAGGCTGTGCTGGAACTTGCAATGTCCTGCCTCAGCCTCCCCAAAAGCCAGGATTATAGGCATGTGCCACCACACCTTTGTCTGACTGGTCTTTTACGTTTAAAAACATTTTTTTCCTTTTTTCCCAGTACCGGGGATCAAACTCAGGACCTTGCACTTTCGAGGTAGGCACAGCACTACTGAACTAAATCGCCAGACCAACAGGTTTTTTTTCAAATTTTTATTTATTTATTTTTTATTTTTGGGGTACCGGGGATAGAACTCAGGTCCTTGCGCTTGCGAGGCAGGCGACGGAACCACTGGGCTAAATCCCCCGCCCCAGACCAACATTTTAAATATTTTAACAGAAACATTTTATTTTCTATATTCAAAACTATTCTGTACATTTATCTACTCACTACTTTGATGTGACAAAACAAACTTCTGAGTATGGCACTGGGCACGGAGCGCCACGCAGGCCTGGCCTAAGCACACTCTCTGGCACCGTGCTGTGTTCCCTGCCCCGAGGTGACCAGCTGGTGCCGACACCATCCAGGGTTCAGGGTCACCTTCTCCCTCCTTCCTCCCCAGAAGTCAATGGCCCCGGGGGACAGCTTATTCACGGCTCTCCTCGCAGCTGCCCTCTGCTCACGGGCGCTATAAGGCCCAACACGCTGTGCGTACCCACCCCAGCTGGCAGCCAAGAGCACCCTTCTGTCACTCCTTGCCTGCCCAAGGGGACTCCAGGCCACGGCCAGGACCGTGACACTGTGATACTGCCCCTCGGCTCTGGGACCCACTCTCCTCCCTACCCACCCCACCGTTCAGGGGCTCCTCAGGACCCAGCGGCTGGCCACCAGCACTGCCGCCCGCCATCCCCAAGGCTGCTTGTCACCTGGGTCTGTCTGCACACTCCTGCTCTGTGCTCCGTCCGCATTCTTTGGCAGTCTTGTTGTTCAGATGTTTAATGTGGGTTACGACCCATGTTCAACCTTTTATGATTGGTGTTTTCTCAATTCTAAGTGCCAGAGGTCTGCTGGCCTAGCGTGACAAGGCCCTGGGTTCAAGCCTCTGCTTCTCTCCCCACTCCATGCCAAAGGTTAAAAAAAAAAATCTATTTTTAGTCAGGCGCAGTGACACATGCCTGCTATGCTAGTATTCTGGGAGGCTGAGGCAAGAGGATCACAAGTTTTAGTCCCACCTGTGCAATTTAGCAATGCCCTGTCTCAACACAAAAAGGGCAGGGATATAGCTCAGGGCAAAGGCCCTGTGCTCAATTCCAGGTACTAAGAAATAAGAGCCTGAGATTCAACCAACTGCAGATCGTGATGCAGTCACACACATGCCGTTTTTCTTTGTTACTCATTACAGTACATGCACAATGTACTGTGCCCACTATTTACCTAAGGTCAGGTCTTGTGAACCAGTATATGCACAGGAGGCTGTGTCCGGATGAGCATACCAGGTCAGTTAAGGGACTTGAGTGCCTGCAGGGATGCCATGGGGACCCAGGGACCAACTACAGTAGTTTGGAAGTTACACACCTACCTTCCTTCCGTTTTTTTTCATTTTTGCAGTCCTGGGGATTGAACCGGGGCCTTCACAGTGAGTTACATCTCTAGCCCTTTTCAGTTTTCCTTTTGCGTCAAGGTCTTGTGACCTCCTGCTTTAGCCTCTCAAAATGCTGGAACTGCAGACACGTAGCACTGCACCCGGTTTTGTGTGTGTGTGTGTGTGGGTGGGCCTCACACATGCTAAGCAAGTGCTCTTCAAGTGAGACATACCCCCAGCTCAGCAAATTATACTTGTGTTTCTTGAGACAGGGGCCTGAACTCACTAAGTAGCCCATGATGGTCTCAAACCCAGGATCCTCCTGCTTCAGCATCCCAAGTGCAGAGATTACAGGCTGTATGTGCACCCCCACTTGGCTGCAAACCCTTACATACAGAGCACAGTAATGAACAACAGGCACCATGCTATGCAGCACTCTAGCATTTATTCATCCTGGGTGACACAAGAGACTGGATCTTGGTTATTTCTTTAAATGAAAACCACTAAATTACCAGGGAGGATCTGCTGGTCTTCTTCATAACACCTGTTTTCTAAAAGCCCTTAAAAAGCATGTGGAGGGGCAGGGGATTTTAGCTCAGTGCTTTTGCCACCTGCTGCGCAAGCGCAAGGACCCTTGGGCAATACCTGACACCAAAAAAACTCAAGCATGTGGAGATCCCTTGAGATCTCAGATGATAGCTGGGCATAGGCTGAGGAAGATCACAAATTCAAGGCCAATCTGGGCAACCTCAGTGAGACCTCTCAAAAAAAAAAAAATTAAAATTAACAAATAAAAAGAGGCTGGTGTGGTGGTGCATGCCTGTAATCACAGCACTCGGGAGGCTAAGGCAGGAAGATCGATGTGTGAGGCCAGCCTGGACTACACAGTGAGTTCAAGAACAGCCTGAACTACATAGTGAGACCCTGTCTCAAAAAAGAAAAACGACCCAAAACCTGGGGTGATGCCTTGCCCAGAGACGATGGTTTTCTCGTTTCCTGTCTGAGCCCGGCTGCAGCCTCTCCAAGGCCCATGGTCCAAGGCATAGGGCCTCGAGGTGGCTGGGCAGCACAGGGCCAGGCAGGAATCCCCCAGAGCACCCAGCTCAGCAGGGCCACGGTGCACAGGACCCAACTCCCAAGCTCTGCTGTCGGAGACGGAGGGCATCCTGCTCCCTCTGTGGCCTAACTTCTGTCTCTAGATCGGTCACCTGTCCTTTCCCTCTCTAGCTGCTCTTAGGGATTGTGCCTTTGATCTTCTGCAATTTTAAGTTTTCTCCTAGGACATTTGCTTGGCTCTGAGAGTTTACTATGTTTCTTTGGCTGTGTGTAATCCAGAGGCTAACTGTTGATTATGTTTATTTCAGTAGTCGTTTTTCGGTCCTTGAAGATGTTTTTTCATATCCTCATTTTATAGTGTCTTTTCCCACTGAAGACTTCCCTCCAGAGGTCTTTGTCATTATGAACATTTCTCCTGGCATACATTTCCTCATTAGCTGTACGCATGTCTTCCCTAGTTTCGGGGTGTCCCTACAGAGTTGTCTTTGCTATGTTAAACTCTTCAGACAGATTTCCATTCCTGGCAGAGTATGAACTATGGAGAGTGGGACCACGAATCCTTCTATGAGAGGGCAAAGCCCCCAACCTGTGGGTCCATAAGCCTTGTCCACCTCCTCAGCCTGAGAGACCCAGCCCTGCCTTCCGAGCCTCCCAAGGGCTGGGTGGGTGGGCAACTTAGCAGTGCAGCAAGGTCCTGGCTCCAACCCCCAGCGCCACAAAAAACGGATAAAAACTGAAGACATTTTGGAACACAGGCAGGAAGGCGTAAGATGCCAGATTTAGCAAAAACCAAAACCTCAAACCCAGGACAAACTACAACAACAAATAAACCCAGGAAGCCCAGTGAAATCTGAATTTCACAAAAACCATCACCAAATTTTAGTATGCCTTATATGAAGTTCTAATTTAGGGCTGAGGTGTGGCTCAGTGGTACAATTCCTTGTTTTTAATGGTGCTGGGAGTGGAATCTAGAACCTCAAGCACACCAGAAATGTGCTCTACCACTGAGGTACATCTGCAGCCTGAGGCAGTACAGTTCCAACTCTGCATGCAGGAGCCCTTGGGTCCATTCTTGGTGTCACAAAGGGCGGGTGAGGGGTGGGGTGTAAACTTAACCCAGGTGTCTGGTGTATGTGTTTGATAATTCTTTTTGGGTTTTGGTACTGGGCATCGAACTTGGGTCCTTACGCTTGCGCAGCAGGTGGCAAAACCACTGAGCTAAATCCCCGGCCCATGTGTTTGATAATTCTGCCCACAGCCAACTACCCACAAATACAACCGTGAGGTCTGAGAGCGGGGAAGGAAAACACCGAGATAGCGAGCAAGGCGGGAGGCAGGCCTACCTGCATGGTGACTAGTCTGTCATCCACCATCACCTCCTTGGTCAGGAAGTCTGCTCCTATTGTGGCTTTGTACTGGTTACTGAATTTCTTGTTCACATACTGGTTCATAAGTGATGTCTTGCCGACCCTGAAATTGGAGAAAAACCACAAGTCTGAGCCAAACAGGAAGGGGGTGAAACAGACCTGGACATGTGCAACTTTATAAGGAACCTGCTGGTCCTGAAAGAGGAGGAGGAACTGTCCTCACCAGCCGGGCAGTGCCAGCAAATGCCAGCAGCACCCGAGATCCGCTGCACTTTCTCCTGGGTAAAAACACAGTGTGGAGGTGGAGCTCAGCGGAGAGCCCTGGCTTAGCATGGCAAGGCCCCAGCAGGTGGGGCCCAGCACTAGGGGGAAAAAAGAAAATAGTCTTGATGTGTGCCAGATGCTGAGAAGTTCTGGTACAGGCTACTCAGTGGTAGAACCTAGTATTATTCTTTTCCCTTCCAGAAGGAAGTCAGCAAATCACTCCTTCTAAAAGAAGCTGCAGTAATAAGATCTCTCCACTATTCCAAAAATATCCCTGCAGTCTGGAGTGCATCTCTCTTTGGTGGCTGTTACTCAGCTCGATGCACTGAGGCCAGGAGGAGGATGCTGCCCTGGAGCTGGAAATGCAACCTGGAGAAAACACCCAGCGGTGTCATCGGAGAGAGTCTGCTGCAAGGCAACACTCCTCCCAAGGGCCCCCACCCCGCCAAGCTCATAGGCGATGGTGGACGGCCTTTTCCTGGCCAAGGCCAGGGCAGCCTGAAGAAAAGACAGGAGCCCCTGAGCCAACAGCACCATCTGTGTCCCTCAGAGGGACAGGTCACCTTCATTCACAGGGTCCCTGGACAGACAGCGCCACAGCAACTCACTCTACGCAGACCAGAGCAGCCAGGAGGGCAAGAGTGAACGCTGCGACAGAAGCTGTAATGGGATGGGGCCGGCTCATTCTCTTCAGGCCCGTCTGGCAATGCAGGCCAAAGCAAAGTATCTGTCCGTCCTGGGCGGGGGCACGGACACGGGACAGGACAGGATGGGACGGGGCACTTCAACCCCACCCCAGTGATCTGGGGCTGGGCAAAGGCTAGCTTATTAAAGGGGCCTCAAGTAGTTCATATAAGCCCACCAAAAAAGAAAAATCACTCACTTCTTGAAAGAAAGGGTGGGAACTTTGAGACACAAGGGCAAACCTGTCTACATTTTTATTATTTTGAAGATGGGGTCTTGCTATGCTGCCCAGGAAGGTCCTGAGTTCCTGGGTTCAAGTGACCGCCTCAGCCTCCTGAGTAGCTGGAACTACACGTGTGTGTATACAAGATCCAGCTTATTACTGTTTGTTTGTTTGTTTATTTATTGGGTACCGGGGATTGAACTGGGGTCCTTGCACTTGTGCAGCAGGCAGCAAAACCACGGAGCTAAATCCCCGGCCCTTATTACTGTTATTTTAAATATGTATGCCTCCAATGAACTAAAGCTATCCTGAGTCATGTCAGACACCAAGTCTGAAAAGCCTACCAGTCAGTTGCTCAAGAGTTAGTGCAGATCGAAAAGTAGCAGCCAGGTCCTCCTCCACAGGCCTGACCAGGCACAGGAGGCAATGCACCAGACACCCGCCCTGGAGGAGAGCCAGAGGCAACCAACCCCTCTGCAGCAGTGGCAATGCATGGGCATGAGCAGCCTCCCGGGGTTGAGCAACTTGGAGCAAAGGGGCTTCATGAAAATGCCCACATCAGCTGAGTGCAGTCAGCCACCTGTTCCCTAGCAATCATACTATAAAAGCCATGTAGCCTATGAAGACTGCACAGTAAGAGACCATTCATACTTCTCTCTGTACCCCAACAGCAGGAGAAGAAGAGCCCAGAGCAGGACACAGTGATGTCTACACCAGCCCAGGGATGGAGGGAACGTGGCGGGGAGATCCCCGGGAGTGAGGCTCAGCTCTAAGCCAACATGATGGCTCAAATACAGGTGACACTTACCCCGAATCGCCCAGGATGATAACCTTCAGTAACACTTTCTTCCTCGAGGTCATCCTTCAAACTGCAGGAGAAAGGAGAAAGCACAGTGAGCAAAGACCACCAGGAGGAAATGCCCCTTGGCACAGCTCCAGGCCCTCAGGACCCTTCTGATAAAGGGCCCATCCCCAGAACTTGGGACCAGAGAGCCCGGCAAGTGTGGGAGGGGAAGGAGGGGGAGGAGGAAGGCTGCATTTTCCCATTCGATCACTTGGTGGGCTCAGCAATTAGAATCAAAGCTCCAAGCTTCTCTGGCAGCTCCAGGATCTGCGAAGCACCTGTGAGGCACGGTGTGGCAGAGGAAACCACTGGATCTGAACCGTGGCCTCTCCCTGTTCCCTACCCTGCTAGGCTACGTCACTCCCCAGCACAAGCAGCACACATGCCATCCTTACACTGTTCTTGTCTGTCCTCTCTGTGAGGACAGGGTCATTCCCTGGGGCACGCTCGCTGCCAACAAAAGAACACTTATGTGCGGACTCTGTGGATGAACAACGCTGAAGCTGCAGCTAGGCAGATTCCTCTTTGCAGAAACTGGCAGCCTTCCCTGTCCGAGCACAGTGCCGCTCTCTTCCAGCATGGGCCATGTCAGTCTATGGACTCAAGGAAAGTGGTCTCGCCCTGTGTCTTCTATCACCAGAGCCTGCATGTTGGCTGACTAGAATCTGGTAAGCAGCTGGGAAGTATTGGCTGCTAATATTTTTAAATGTGCCTAAAGCAGAGATGAATAAAGATGGAACTAAGCCCAACAGACAATGGGGAAGAAGCAGCAGATCACAGGGTTGAGGCCAAAAAACTGAGCCTCACCTCTTTTCCTGACACCTGCTCTTTCCCAGCAGGTGGCATTGTCCCCAAGATTATGGACTGACAGGACATGTTAGACCCCACTGATCCCACTGTTGTCCTGCAGGCCAGGGAGGGTCAGGTAAGGGCCCTGTGCCTGGAAGTGACCTCCACAGCTTCCAAATCCATCTCTGGCTATGGGGACGGGACAGTGTGGGAAAGGGAGCCAGGCCTCGTGACCACCCATGAAGGTGATGCTGTCTCAATGCCCAAGGCTGGGAGCCAGGGCTGGCCCAGGAAGACACTGCATCTCAGCTGCCTGGCTTTGCCCAGACAGCTCCTCATGGGTAGGGGCAGCAGAAAACGGCCTCAATCTTTTTTGGTCCTAGCTGGGCAGTGAGGCAGAGGCTGTACCCATACCCAAGCCCCTAATTGTATGTGGAGCCTCACTGCCCCCTCCTCCCCAGGGACTGCATTGACCAACGCGTGTAGGTTCTGTCACCCACTCACTGCAAGCTGGAGGCCACACATGGCGCCAGCGCGAGGTCCAGAGCCAAAGATGGGCAAACTGCAGAGATGAGCAACTCTACAAGCTTTGATGAAGAACACGCATGAGCTCGCCACCCAGTGTGTGGGGAGGCTCCGCATCACCTGTCACCAATGTTCCTGGCACGCTGACGCTGCTGGCTAAGGCTCCAGAGAAGGGAGGACTGCTCCTCTGCCTCTGCACTCTGCACTCCCACAGGACCCGTCCCTGCCTGTTTCTTTCCTGAGTCCCGGCCCTCACAGCCCACCAGCAATACCCATACAGCACCAAACATGGCTGACCCTCCTGTGCAGGGGACGTGCCACCCCAGACCACTTTCCTCACCTGTGAACCCCAGCAACATTGATCCCAGAAACTCTGAGGACGCCCAGGTCCTCCAGATCCTGCTACAGCAGGAACCCATGACAATGTTCCTCGTTTAAAACAGACGAGGGAGTGGGCCCCCATGAAGAACACCGTGACCTGCCTGTGGGGTCTGCAGGTGGTGCCTGGCAGCAGATGGCCCACGCTCCAGGAGACTAGAGGCCCCAAGACCTGACCCAGGCCCCTCCCAAGTAAGCAAGTCCTCCACAGAGCTCCATGGACTCCCACGACGGATGCCGCCAGCACAGCAAGGGCACCTCGCCCCATGCAGCACACACGGACCCCTGGGTGCTGTGCCAACCGGGAGACAGAGACTGCCAGACACAGGGCGCTGAGTCTGCCTGGACCAGAGGGAAACAGCTAGAAAGCGAACCAAAGGCTACATTTTCAGGCTGGCCCGAGGTTTCTGTCCACCAGGGCACACAGATGCAGCTCGGGAACGGAGTTACTGAGTTGAACTTCAACATCTTACAGACCTCTGCTAACTCACTTCTTGAAGAATGTTCCAATTTTTACTGCACTCATCACTGTAGTGGTTCACTGGGGTACAAGGATTAAATGACAGAAATTATTATTCTACTGTGATGAAGAAAATCTGAATAAAGGAAGACATTTTTTAAGTAGGAAACCTTAGGGCCGGGGATTTAGCTTAGTGGTTTCACCGCCTGCTGCGCAAGCGCAAGGACCCAAGTTCGATCCCCGGTACCAAAAAAAGAAACTTTAGTGTAATGAGGTGAACTCTCCCCTATTAAAAAAAATTTAAAAAAAATTCTATCGGGCCAGGGATTTAGCTCAGTGGTTTCGGTGCATGCTACGCAGGTGCAAGGACCCGAGTTCGATCCCCAGTACCAAAAAAAAAAAAAAAAAAATTCTAGCAGCTGAGCAAGGTGGCAGGCCCCTGTTACCCTAGCATTATGGGAAGCTGAGGCAGAAGGACAGAAAGTTTAAGGCCAAGCTGGGCATGGTGGCACACACCTATAATCCTGGCACTCAGAAGGCTAAGGCAGGAGGACTGCCTCAAATTCCAATGCCAGCCTGGGCTACATAGTGAGTTCGAGGTCAGCCAGAACTACATAATGAGACACTGTCTCAAAAAAATAAAAGTTCAAGGCCAACCTGGAAAGGGGGTGGGAGTGGGAGCTGGCAGTGAAGCTTGGTGGCAGAGCGCTGGCCTAGGGTGCGTGAGGCCCTTGGCTCACTCCTTACTCCTCGAAGAAAAAAAATAAATCTAAGGGGTTTTAATTTAATGAAGTAGCTCTAACTGTACTCATAACTGTATTCAAAATGGATGTATAGTAAGCCCCCTCTTTTCTTCCCCACCACAGACAGTAATGGCAAGGGATTTGCCCTAATTGTCTTAGAAAGTATGTTACAGAAGCAAGCTGGACATGATGGTACCCACTTCTAGTCCCAGCTACTGAGGAGGCTGAGACAGGAGGATCACTAGAGCCCAGGAATTTGAGATCAGCTTGGACAATATAGTGAGAGCCTGTCTCAAAAAAAAAAACAAAAAAAAAAACCAAAGCAAAACAAAACAACACAGTATACATAGTGTGAGGTGGGAATAAGATTAAATAGATTAGTGAAAGAGACTTCAGAAATTTAAAAATTTTTCTTTTCAGTGCTGGTGATTTAGTCCAGGGACTCATCCGAGCTAGGTAAGTGCTCTATCACTGGCTACATCCTTAGCCCTTTTCATGTTGGCCTTAATATTGAGATCTTTCTGCCTCAGCCTCCTGGGTATAGCTAGAATTTCAGGTATGTGCCACCATGGCTGGCTAGAAATGAATAATTTTGACAAATACACCATTATAAGATTCAGGTAAAAAATGGACAGTTCACCAAGTGGTGAGAGCCAGAAAATTTCAGTGAGAATTAAGATCCCTATACTTCATCTTTTTTTTTTGTACCGGGGATCAAACTCGGGACCTTGCGCTTGCGAGGCAGTCGGTGGAACCACTGAGCTAAATCCCCAGCCCTATACTTTATCTTTCAAAAAAAGATTTGCAAAGGAGTTTTTAAAGATTTAAACATAAAAATGGTTATAAATGAACTGAAAGGGATACACAAGTCCTAGCAAGTTTATCTGGGTAGTAGAATTACGAATGGTTGTTTCCTCATACAACATGAGCTTACTGCAACTTTTTGAGGGGGAGGGTGTTTTTGTTTTTTTTTTCCGGTACTGGGCATCAAACTCAGGACCTTGTGCTTGCAAGGCAGGTGCGGTGCCACTGAGCTACATTCCCAGCCCTGAGGGGGAGGTTTTTTAAGACAGGGTCTTGCTATGTAGTTCAGCCTGGTCTTGAACTATGTAGCTCAGGCTGTCGAATTTGTGGTAATCTTCCTGCCTCAGCCTCCTCGGTTCCAGGATTACAGCTGTGCCCCACCATGTCCCACCCTTACCACAACTTTTAGAGCAGCACGTTACTTTTTTTAGACAGAGTCTTGCAGTGTAGTCCAGGCTGGCCTTGAACTCACCTCGAAGCCTAGACTAATACTGAACAGGCAATGATCCTCCTGCCTCAGCCTCCCAGGTGTTGGGATGACAGGCCTGTGCCACCATGGCTGGTGAGAGGAACATTACTTTTACAATCAAAAAGCTGTCAAGCTAATTTTTTCAAGTAAGACAAACTGCCCCAAAGCAGACCCACTCTAGGGCCTGCTAAGCACCTGGGAGCTGATGCAAATGGCACTGAGCAGCAGGCTGGAGGAATCCCACATCTCATTCACCAGGACACCCATAGTTTGAAACTAGAGAAGTTCAGGGCTCTGTTAGTACTTCATGTTCTCCAGGATTAAGAACCAGGCTCTTGTTTATAGAAGAGCGCTACGAAACAAACCCAAACCCAAACCTAACTAAATAAACACATATAACTTCTCCACAGGAGGCAGCCCAAGCAGAGGTGACTACACAATATCCATTGGCAATTTCTGCTTCTGTTACCCACTTCTTGGCTTTTCGTTTGTTGGTTTTTGAGATAGGGTCTCCCTATGTAGATCACACTGGCCTCAAAGTAGCTGCAATCCTCCTGCATGCTCCACCATGCCCAGCTACTTTTTTGTTGTTGTTCTGGGGGATCGAACTCAGGACCCTGGACTTGCCAGGCAGGTGCTATGCTGCTGAGCTACATCCCCCCCACCCCCCAACCGCCACCCTTGTTATACATTTCTATTACCACTTTCAGGGATGTCCCGGGACATTATCATTTAAAATCCTACCATGCTGGGGCCAGGGATTTAGGTCAGTGGTTCCTACCACCTGCCTCGCAAGAGTTCTATCCCTGGTACCAAATAAATAAAATAAAATAGTAAAGTAAAGTAAAAGTAAAAAGTAAAGTAAAATAAAATAAAATAAATAAAATCCTACCACGCTGAGATTTCTAACTGGCAAACAGCTCTCCAAAGCACAGACCACTTCCCCTGGAGGAGTATGCGGCAGGCTGAGCAGAAAAGAAGGGAGGGTTTCTCCAGGCCTGACAAACTTCTGTGGCAACTGTATTTTGGATTAAGGCTTGATAATCATCTCTGGCTATCTCTGATAATCAGACTCTGGGCTAGAGAGTGAACAAGACTGTTTTGCTACCATAGAAATTTGAAGTTACAAACATGTAGCACATACCAGGTGTGGTGGCACACACACTTGTAATCCCACCACTCAGGAGGCTGAGGCAGGAGGATTGCCACCAGTTCAAGGCCAGCCTGGAGAGTACAGCAAGACCCTGTCTCAAAACAAAACAAAATCTATCATAGACCTAACAAGGAGATCTAAGTAAAAAATGTTTATGAATTTGATAAAAACAGGAAGTTCCTATGATCAGTTTGAGAATGAATCAGAGGAAGAGATAATACAACTATGTGTGTGAGCTCCAGTCCTAGAGGAACTCAGGTGACTTGTTCACAGATGGAGCCCCCAGCCAATGCAACTCAAGTGGCAGCAGGAGCAGCTGGACCCCCCAGAGGCGCCATGACGGGGCAGGAGGTGAACCCAAAGCGATCTCAACACCACTGTCCACAGGAGGGTAGGCAGGAGATGCAGAGAACCAGGAAATCACAGATACCAGGCTTGCACGGTGCCCTCGGGAATCCAGATGACAAGTGAAGGAAGACAAGAGCTGTGTACCTCAGGGAACTCTGTCCCCAGCTGCCCCTCCTGGTGCCACTCCTCTAGGAAATGAGGGTCCTGACACTCAATGCCACGGGGCGGGGAGGTTAGGGTGTCACACATCCACTAAGTGTGAGGTTGCAGATGGCCACTTTAACCCCCAAGGGTTAGCATATCCAGGAAAAAACTACTTGGGCAGGAACACGATGGGTTGATGTGAAAATAAAAATGGCTTAAAATTTCTATGCCCAAAGGAAAGGCAAGAAAAACAGTATCACGCACACCTTGAGATCATGCCCAAGCTTAAACAGCACATCATTTCTCTTATATGAGAAACCCAAAATACAGCTTTTAAAAACAAAAGACAATAGGAAACAGGGAGCTAGATCTTTTGCAAATGGGAAGGGGATGGGGAAGTGTGGTAATGGGGACCTAAAAAAGAATCAAGATCTGCTAAGTACTGTACAGGTACTTTCTCCCTAAGATTTCGAATGTAAACATTACTACTATTTGCAAACATTTACTAAAAAAAATTTAAAAGAATAAAGATAGTATTAAATTTAAAAAAAGACAGAGACTATCATTAAATAATGGGAAGCTATAGAATTAAAACTCAAAGGTCCCAAGTTCAATCCCCGGTACCTAAACAAAGCAAAACAAAATTGAAGTCATAAAGTCAACCATCAGCAAAACTGTTCCAATGATTACAAAAATGAGACAAACCGGAGATGCCTGCCAGCAGCAAATGCAGGTGCTGTGCAAGGACATGAAGAAGAACAAAAATGTGGGCTGCAGAGCAATATACTAAAGGGGACAAGAGACAGGGGGCTCATTCTGGGGAGGAGGGCAGAGCCAGCTCAAAACACTCAGAAGGCAGAAGGAGCAACTGGTCAGGACCAGCGAGTCTACCTCTAAACATGCAACAGTTAAACAGTGATTTCAGCAATTCGGCCATGCGTACTTTTCTTTTTTGGACAAAGTCTTGCTATTTTCTCCAGGCTGGCTTTGAAATTGTGACCCTCTTGTCTATGTCACCCAAGTGGCTGGATTACAGGTGTGCACACCTGCTTACCTGTTTGTTTTGTTTTTTTGTATTACAGGAGTTTGAGCCCAAGGGCTCACACATTCTGCCACTGAGCCACATCCTCAGCCCTTTTATTTTGAGACAGGTTCTCATAAAGTCACCCAGGCTGACCTCAGGCCTTTGCCTCAGCCTCCAGAGTAGCACGGATCACAGGTGTGTGCCCCCACACTGCTCCCCTGCTCCCCATAACCAGCCTTAGCCTTGTTCCTATTACTCTGCTCTCCCCTAGGTCACTGCTGGGCCCAGAGCCTTCCATGCTTGTGTGTGGTCAATCCCTAACTTCCCTTCATCCAACACAACTACTTTAGAAGTCAAACACTCCGGGGTCTGTCTGTGAGCCCCACACCTTCCTTCCAGCAGTCTCTACTCCACTGCTTTGCACTGCCCTGGGCACCAGATGATCCACACCCGCCCTGGGCCACTCGACCAGCCCGGGAGAGGGGGGTTGGTGTGAGAAGGGTCCCCTTCAGGGATGGTCCTCTGCCACATGGCCCACAGGCAGCACAAGACTGGGGTAAGATGATGTCCCCCTCTGCGGCGGTTCCTGAGTCAGGTCCTCCCCCAGAGCTCTGCTGCTCCTCTGTGTGATTCTATGGAATGACCCCCCACCTCAGGTACTGAAATCTATGCCAGTAGAAATCAAGAGAAATAGCATCAAGTGCACCAAGTCAAACCTTGCTGTGAGCAGGACATACTACATCTATGTCACTGTTTACTGGGGAGGTCCCTGTGGGGAGGAAAGCACGGCAAGTCTTCCCAGCAAAGGCCCGTGGGCAGGATGGAGGGAGAGCCTGATAACTCGAGGGCCACATCACAAGATCCTAAAGCCACCAAGCAATGAGGAGCCCGCCCTGTGGAGGGTGACAGGTGGGAGTGTCTCAGGTATGGAGCCATCACCCTGCTGGGTGGTGAGGAGGCCACTTCTGCTTCACCGCTGTGCCAGAGGAGTGTGGAGGGGAGGGAGGCTGGGGTGCTTCCGGGGCAAAGTCAACGTGGACAGCAGTGAGCAGTGGGCTGATCCAAGTGGGTGGGAAGTGGGAACACCACAGACCAAGAGGGGGCCACGGAACCCTGAAAAACAGCCAGGTGGTTTTGGGGAGGGATTATTTAATTTTAGACATGCTACATTTTAGCCTGTGCTCGCCATCAGTGGTTTTGGTTAATGGTCCGTCAGTGTCTGGCAAATAAATCGGTATTCACATACTCCAGGAGGGGTGAGAGGAGTGATAAAGGGCCCCAGAGCCATTGTGGGTGGAGCTATCTGTGACCTGCAAGGGTGGAACCAGCCCAAAGAGGGAGCCTCCTCTCAGGGGCACATCTGTGGCCGGGGCAGGAGCGGGGATTGTGGCATTCCTTGCCTGCTGAAGCTGAGCGTGCTGTGAGAAGTTCAAGAGCCGCTGCTTTTGTGGAGGACTCAAGGATCTGGTAGGGAACACTTACAAATGCGTACTCAAGTGTTTCCACACTACCACATACAGGAATTCCCAGACTATGGAGAATCTCATCACCTGGGGTGATCGAGCAGCTGCATCTATATTTATTTATTTATTTATTTATTTATTTTATTTAGGTACCGGAGATCGAACTCGGGTCTTTGCGCTTGCGTAGCAGGCAGCGAAACCACTGAGCTAAATCCCCGGCCCATGCATCTACTTTTAAAGATACAGACGTATTTAGTTGTATCTTCAGTGTCACTGTAACAGAGGGAATGGTTATTTGGGCTATGATTTTACAACTGAAGCCTAATGCCTATGCTAAACTGGGAAAGCTAGCATTCAGTAGACAGGGAACAATACAGAAGGCAACACAAAGCAGGCCCCGCCTTCTAGAGGTACACTGGTGGGCCAGACGACCTCATCAAGGCACAGGGCAGCACAAGCACTACCAGCAGCGCTTCCCAAGGGTCCCTAAATGCTACACCGCAACACTGAGCCATGGTCCCTGCAATGCCTGAGGAGGACTGGGGCTTCTCAGGCAGTCAGAATCAGTGGAGACATTTTACTTGTTGTTAATCCTTACAAGCTTCAGAGCAGCCCTCGGGAAGCACTGTGGGAAATGTTAAAGGGACTGGGATAAAAAAGAACAGACTGGGAGGGTCAGGTCAGAGAGCAAGAGGTTAGAGTATGGGGGCCTGGACCAAGGAGACAGCTGGGACACAGGAACAGGGCCTGAGGGTATGGGCCACCAATGCCTGAGCTAGCAAACAAAAGCCATGAACAGTCAGACCTGACAACCTTTCTCCAGCAGACTCCACCCACAGCCCCAAAAGCCTCGGCTCAGGGGAGCAAGCCACTCCTCCCTGGGGTCCACCCACGTTGCACCCTGACAGCTGCTCACTTGGGAGGGGGAGGTCCCCTGCCACACCCCAAACCACACCCCAGGCGCTTGTTGCTCTCACTACCCACTCACCTGGGGTCACCCAAGTCAGGAGTGGGGCAGCTGGGAGGAGAAGCACTACCCCTGCTGCCCTCATTACAGATGTCACCTTAGGTTACTACTTCCAGCAGGGCCTGCTGCAGGCAGTGGCTTGGTAAACCACTGCACAGAGGGGGCGCACACACCAGAGGCCAAAGGAGGGACAATGGCACGTGGTGGTCCTCTTCTATTTACACGCAGGCTTCTAGGTCTCTGCCAGGCAGGGGTCACTTCTAGGCATAACTGAGGGCAGAGAGCCTTAGTTTCCTCTTGGGATTCAAACAGATTTTAGGCCTCCTGTCCATTACGACAGTCACACACACCACAGTAAGTAAGAAAAGCTGGGTGCACAGCGGGAGTAACAAGTATTGCCCTGCTCTCACTTAAAAAGACTGAAACATAGGTCAGATCCAAAGGGTCACCCAAAGTCTCCTGTGTTCAGAAGTGGGGCCTGATTAGAAGAGAAGAGTGACTCGGGGCGTGGCCCGGAAGGGTCTGCTTTTGTCCCTGGCTCCTCCCTTTGCTCTGCTTCCTGACTGCCCTAAGTTGAGCAGCTTTCTTCCACCAGGCTCTCCTCCATGCAGTTTCTGCCTAGGAGTCAGCATATCACCAACTAAACCCTCTGAAGCTGTGAGCCAAAAATAAACCTCTCTGCCTTTTAAATTGTGGGTGTTAGTGTTTTATTCCAGCAACAAGAAAGTGGACTAATTATTTTTGTTTTTTAATGCTGGGGTTGAACCCAGGCCCTTGAGCATGCCAGGCAGGCACTCTGCCACTGAACTCCGGCACCAGCCAGAAACCTTGTGCTCAGCAAGCAGCCGTGATCCTTCAACAGTAAAGGGCTGAGCAGGTAAAAATCCAGAAAGCTCATACAAGGCACTCTCCCTCTCCCTCTCCTCACCACATCCCAATGAATTCTGTCAGCAGTCCCATGTCCTCCAACTGTAAGACAACAGGGGCAAACTGCGAGTGTTCTGCTCTCATGACAGAGTAGCCTGTGGGACTGCATAACCTTTGTTCCTTTTTCTCCAGCCCCACTGTGATTAAAATGTGAGTTAATGGATGGAGATGCTTGTTAGTCTAGGGATGCTAGATAGGGATCTGTAACAGACCTAGAGTCCCAGAGTAAACTACTCAACTCTGTTTATCCGGAACTGATATTCCAGGCACCACAATTGTTAGAACAAGCTGCAGATGTCTGCTGACCATCAATATGTGACAGTCGACCACTAACCTTTGTCCCCTTTTCTTTAATATGTTAACTTCCCCCTCAACCCCCTATAAAAACAGCCTCGGATTCTGAGCCAGTGCCTCTCTAAGCTATTTTGCTTTGGGAGTGCCGTCTGGCCAGACTAATAAAGGTCTGTTTTCCAACTAGTCCGGTGTGTTCCTTCCCGGGTGTTCTTCGCTGTAGTCAGCTCCTTGGAGCGTTTGGTGAGGCTCTTGGTCTTACATTCTGAAGGCACCGCTGGGATTCCTGGGTGTGCTTCAATAGTCAGCTCCTCGGAGCGTTTGGTAAGGCCCTCAGTCTTACAAGCCCAGTATCAGAAGGTATCACCACTTTGGTAGTTACTCAGCACCGGGAGGCCTTACCGCTGTGAGAATAGTGCTGTCCCCTCAGTGGCAGCTCAAAGAGTGTATGTGGTGCCAGCCCTTTGGCACACTGCTTGTGAGGAAGTAAAGGGGCAGGGCAGCAGACAGAAAGCCTAGCTACCCATCTGGCACCTGCCTGTGCTCCCAGGGAGAAGTGTTCTGGAAATCACAGTGGTTGTTCATTTGGCCTCAGCTCAAGTGCCAATTTCTCCCTTAGACTGAAGACACACAAAGGAAAGAAAGGTAGCCTCTTCCAAGGCCACATGCAAACACCCAGGCAGTCGGGCTCCAGCAACTGTGCTCTGAAATGATGCCTTTCTATGAGGACCCTTCTCTAGCATTCAGACACTCAGGGGCCAGGCCAGGTTCTAGTCCAGTTCTGCTGGACCATCTCATTCAAAGATGCTTGAGGATCAGAGGCTGTGACATCACCACAGCCTGCCGAGGGACTGCTCCCAAACTCTCAGGCTAAATGGTTGTATGGACCACTGGGAAAAGAAGCATGGCCAGAAATCACCAACAAGGCAACTGAAAGCCTACTCTTTGGCAGTGGGCTGTGGCACTGGTTCAAATCCCATCTCAAACACATGCAGCTGTGGGAGCATCCTGCTCTCCTGTGAAAGTCATGGGCCCTCTACAAATAAGGCCCAGAAGGCTCCTGGTGGCTCACCTGGCACAAGAAATGTATTTCATGAGTGGCTGTGTTACAAAAGGGTTAGGGTTAGAATCTCACTCCTGTGGTCTCTTGTGCTAAGTGTGACCTCTGCTGTCCTCCAGGTTAACACCCGAGGACACCTATTCCGCCTCCCCGTGTCAGTGACACCCTAATACACAGCACACGTTCATCCGTGCACTGCCCAAAGCCAGGCCACGATCAGCACAATGCACTGCATTCACAGGAGAGCAAAACCTGAGGTGGCTCAGGGGTCGTCTAAGACCCCTGTCAAATGAGAAAGATGCAAGACCTTTATGACCCCTAACTGGCCACGACCAGAAGCATAAAGCAGCACTGAACGCATGGCAATGGGTCACTCAAGTTCCAATTTGAATTCTGCCACTGGCACAGGCCCCCAAGGGCACGGGTGATGCTCCCATGATCCTACCTACCTGAGGCTAGCACCACAGCTGGCCTGATACCCCTCCCACAGCTCCAATCCCATGCTCCATTTAAATGCTGGTGCCGCTGCTGCAGTCACTGATACAACCTAGTTGTGAACACACCTAAGTACCCAAAAGTGATGGCTACTATGCTGCTGGACGTCGGGGAGGAGCCATAGACTATGCAGTTGAATACTTTCTTACACCAAAACAGGCCACCTTAATTCTCTCTAAGCTGATAAATACAACATTCTGTTTTGTGGCTTTGCAAATGTTAAACTGGAAACCTCATTGGGCAGATTTAGTGGCTACTTCACAACTCCCAGAGAGGACAAAGGGACCGATGTTAATCCTAGGAATTTACAAACACAGGCTAATTGTAGGACAGAACCTAAGCACTTTAAACTCAACCAGAACAGACCCTCAGCAGTCACTCGATCTCAGCTCTTCACTGTCCCGACACTTGGTCCACAGGACTGACACAGGGCCCAGTTTCTGCCCAGTGACCATAAGCGGCCCACCTCCTGAGCAGGGCTTGTTCCCAGACAACTCCAGCTGCAAAATGCCACCACTCTCTAGCTCTTCTAGATGCTCTGCTGTTCCGTGAGGCAACCTGTGGTACATAATCGAACTGTACAGTAAGCACATAGCAGCACAACTGTGACCATGTCCAGGAGACACTGAGCTATTTGTTCCCATCAATGAATGTCCGAGGTCCATTCATTATCTGTGAAAGTTCGCAACTCAAATGTTGTAAGTCGGGGACTTGTTGCAGTGAGCCACTGTGGCAGTGTACAGAATAAACAATTACTCGGAGACTTAGTTCAAGCACTGTGAGGGGCAGAGGGGCTACTCAACTGAGAGGACCCAGAGTTAGGGAGACTCCCAGGAGTAGGACCAAAGCTGAGAACTCTCATGGTTTTATTGAGGATATTAGTGAAAGCAGCTTGGGCAAGGCGCTATCTCAAGGCTAGGCAGTTTTTTTGGGGAAAGGAGTAGAACAACAGCCAGAAACAACATGCCTCACTAATCTAAACTTGTCTAACCATTCACTCCTCACAGAGCCTGCGGGGGGCTTTTGCCCTGCAGTTTAACCGTTTGCTCCTCAGCTGCCAAGTTCCGCGTATTTCCCCTTCTTTTGTTTTACAGGATCAAGGATGGGGAGGAAGAGAGAAATACAGTGTAGATGGGTATTGAGGAAGGTCACATGGGGAACTTACTGTGTATATACACATATAAACACACACTGCAAACTTTAAAACTGAAAATTGCCAAGAATAGATTTTCAGGGCCGGGGATTTAGCCCAGTGGTTTCGTTGCTGGCTGCACAAGGGCAAGGACCCAAGGTCAATGCCTGGTACCAAAAAAAAAAGAACACATTTTCAGTGTTCTCACAACAAAAAAAGGTAAGTAAAGGGTAAGCATGCTAAATAGCTTGAGGCAGCTGTTCTACAAGGCACTCACAGCAACATCATGCTGTACACCATAAGCAGATTTCATTTTCACTATTTTGGGGTTTGTGTTTATAGTCTTTGGGATTGGATAATCCAGGGGTGCTCTATCACTTGAGTTATATTCTTAGCTCTTGTTTTATTCTATTATTTTGAGGCAGGCTCTCATTAAATTGCCCAGGCTGGCCTCAAACTTGTGATCTTCCTGCCTCAGTCACCTGAGGAGCTAGAATTACAGGCATGTGCCACAGCACTCAGTTTTACTTGTTATTTTTTAAAAGCTAAGCGGTGGGTGTGGCAGTGCACACCTATAATTACAGAACTCTGGGAGGCTGAGGCAGGAGGATCCCCAATTAGAGCCCAGTCTGGTATTTAAAAGCATTTAGTTCAAAAGTGGTCCAGGGCCGGGAATGTAGCTCAGCAGTGCAGCACCTGCCCGGCAAGTGAGAGGCCTTGGGTTCAATTCCAGGTACCAAAAAAGAAAAGTGAAAAAAAAAAAAGGGGTCCAGCTAGAAGACTGTTTCTTTGTTTCTTCGGAAGGGAAGACTTGGATATCTGGATGTCTTTCAGAAAGAGAAAGATGGGATCTGTCCCCCTTTTTTCATAATCATATGGACTGGCTCCAGGCGCTTGTGCAGTGACACAGCCAGCCCGAGATTTGCCCTCCTAAATATGTTTTTCGTAAGTTGTTAACACCAGTTCTTTAGCTACATGCATTCGCTTTATTTTTTTTTTTGGAGACATGGTCTTGTGAGGTAGTCCAGGACTCTCCTGTCTCAGCCCTGCAACACCACCCCTGAATCTATACATTCAGTTGACAGCAAACAGAGCCATGAACCATGGAAACCAAGGGCAGAGATGAAGACCCTACATCAGAGAGCTGGCTGACAGGGCACACTGAATATGAGCAACAGGCGACTGCCCAACTGCCCGGACAAGCTCCTCCACCCTCTTCCTCACACCTGGAGGCTGGAGTGAGTGCCTCGAGAAAGGTCACACACGTGAATTTCTGCTAGGAAAGGCAGAGACTGAAAAAATACTGTAAACCAAAAAAACATATAAAGAGCACTCAAACTCAGTAAGGAAAAATGATAAAAGGGCACAAGAGTTAACAATCCTGATGCTTCACCAAAGAATGAGCATAAGAAAGGCCCTGCCGTGTGTGTTATCACTCACAGGGGAACCGGGAATCAAAGCTTTGCAACACCGTCACACACCTACGAGATAGGCACAAACTGCACCACTCCATATGCTGTGGGGTGTGCAAAACAGTAACCCATTTAGAAGCCAGACATGCATTGTTTCAGGCTGGTGAAAACGTTCTCTAATTATACAGTGCTGATCATTACATAAATGTGCATGGATACTAAAAAACACTGAAGTACACACTTCAAATGGGCAAACTTTACGGTAGACAAACTGTTTCAACTTTTTAGACTAAGTTACACATACACCTCACACCTGCCCTCTCAACTGGCCTCTGAAGTATCAAGGAAGCCAAGGGCACAGCCAGATAGACCAGTGCACTTGTGTAGATGGCAGCTTTTACCTAAAACCCAGTGGCGAGAATTAGCCTGGATGGCCATCTGCAGAGGAAGGCCGGGTGGCCTGTGGCTGCACAGTGAGACACCTCTGGGGTGAGGGCGGAAAGGCGCGAAGGTAGACCTAAGGATGATGATGTGGGAGAGCCCAGACCAGCCCACAGTACACACAGGGGTCCCCTTTGCACGAGTGTCAGGAAACACAAACCAGGAAGCACAGCAGTGGTCACCAAGGGAGGTGTGCAGAAGGGCAGCAGGCAGGAAGTGGAATCACAAAGGAACCAGGACACTCTGGGGACAATGAGTTTGTCCACATTCTCTTTACTGTGGTGACAGCTTCATAGATACACGCAAAAGCCGAAACTCTAAGTGCCTGTGACTACCTTCATACAATCATGAAAGTTATCATGTATTACACTAACAGTGAGACAACTGTACATTAGAAAGTACACCTGTATCTCCAGCACTCTGGCACGCTAAGGCAGAAGGAACACCACAAGTTCGAGGCCAGCCTGGGCTACATAGTGAGCTCAAAGGCAGCCTGAACTACAGAGTGGGACCCTGCCTCAAAAAAAAAAAAAAGAGGGAGAAAAAGAAAAAGCACCTCTTAAGAAATCTTTTCAAAAACATATAATACGCTGGGGCCGGGCAGGGGATTTAGCTCAGTGGCTCTGTGGCTGCCTCCAAGTGCAAGGTCCAGAGTTCAATCCCTGGTACCAAAAAAAATAATTATAATTATAATAAAATATATATATATATGTGTATATATATATACATATATATATATATATATATATATACTGTGCACCCCTGTAATCCTGTAGGCAGTCAGATAGGAGTGGTGGAGGGTGCCTGGGTAGCCTTGGAGAGCAGAATCTTCCACCCTGGAAACAAAGAAACTTCCCTCTTTCCATATGCGAGGAGTGCCCTAAAATTAAGGAGACCCAAACTTTTCCCACCCCAAGAGGGCAGGAACGCCCTAAGGCAATGGTGAACCTCTGAGTGCCAAACTGCAACCCACATCCACTTATCACAAAGTGCCAACACTGCAACTAAGCCCGATTACAGGTGTTTCACTTTAGAAACAACAACTCTACATTAATATCTTTTGTCTTAGAGGAAAAACAAATAATACAGGTGTTACAGGTGTGCCACCACTGCCCTCCTGTGAGGGGCCTGGCTCTCCCTTTTTGGCTGTCTTTCCCAATACAATGAACTCTACCTTCTCTAAAACAAAGACTTTGCCATTGTGTGGTCTCTCACTATTCAAGCTGGGCAGGTCGAGTGAAATCTCCTTAGGGTCCCAAGGATCAGGAAAATTTGGGTTACAATCCCAGCCACTTGGGAGGCTGAAGCAGGAGGATCACAAGTTCAAGGTCCTCCAGGGCAAGTTGGTGAGGCCTGTGTCTCAAAATTTAAAATGAGCGCTGAGGGGCCGGGGATTTAGCTCAGTGGTTCCACCGCTTCCCTCACAGGCACAAGGTCCTGAGTTCGATTCCTGGTACCAAAAAAATGAGTGCTGAGCCGGGGATTTAGCTCAGTGGCACCTCACCTGCCTAGCAAGCACAAGGTCTTGAGTTCAATCCCCAGTACCGGAAAAAAACAAAACAAAACAACAACAACAAAAATGAGTGCTGGGCAAGGTGGTGCATCCCTATAATCCCAACACTCAGGATGTGAGGAGCCAAACCTAGAATTTATATGTCCTGTTGGGACAGTTAGCTTGGCCTTGGGAAGAACACTTACCTAGCATGCCCCAGGCCGTGTATATCTACCCTGGCCTTTTCAATGATAACAACATAAAAGGGAGAGCAGAGACCACATTTACAACACTGATGTACAGTGAGTGGGCCCTTGACTTAGGAACTCGATTGATTCCCAAGGACTGAAGTTGGTTAAGTCAATACAGCTGAGACCTGAAACCTGGATGTTTACACACTACAGACAACAAGAGTGGATGAATCTTCCATTAACCAAGTTAGAATTAACCCCAGTTGTTCATTTGTCAGGCCAGTTGTAACTTGAATGTCCACTGTATTTACATGTATGGATTTACAGGTAAAGCACTGTGCTGCCTAATTCACTTTGTGTAGGCCAATCTAAAAGGTAGATAAACCAGGTGTGGTGGTGCACACCATCTCCTTGGGAGATGGAGGCAGGAGGATCTCAAGTTTATAGCCAGTCCTTGCAACCAAGGGAGATCCAATCTCTAAAGAAACTAAAAGGGGCTGGTGATTTAGCTCAGTACAGAAAGGAAAAGAAAGAAAGGAGGGCCAGGGATTTAGCTCAGTGGTTTTGCCGCCTGCTGAGCGAGCACAAGGGCCCTGGGTTCAATCACCAGTACCAAAAACAACAACAACAAAAAAAACAGAAAGAAAGGAGGAAAAGGAGGGAGAGGAAAAGACAAAAAAAAAGAAAGAAAAAAGGAAAAGCAAAGAGAAAGAAAGGAAGAAATAAAAAGGTAGGGAGAACAAATACATAGGTAAGATGTTAACTATTAAAATTATGTAGGAAGATGTACCTCATAGCAAGAGGACTGTGAATTCGAGTCCATCCTGGGCAATTCAGCAATCACTCTAGGTTTACATTTTCAGGAAAACACTTTGAGAGATGGCTGCCTCAGACCACCTAACTTTAACCAGCAAACATGCCTTGAGCCAAACCTTCCAAAGCACCAACTCCTTAGGGTGCCCTTAGCCAGGAACAAGGTTATCATTCCTGCCTACTCAGGAGGACAGAGGAAGTTTCACTTCTCTTTCAGACTCAAGTGGCCTTGTGTCTTTGTGTAATTACTTCCAAGGGCTGTTTTTCGGAGGGGGGGGGCTGCAGGAAGTTAAGAAAAAAGAGGCTTAAGAATGAATAAATAATATGATCTGCTCCTGTGTTGAGAGAGGGAACTTGAAAGGGGAATGGAACAATTTGGTAAACATTACTTACAAAGATTAGGGAGAGCAGCGAGAGAGAAACTAACAGGCAAAGAGGATCAAAAGTTTGACCCCAGCTGGGCAATTTAGTGACTTGGTGAGACCCTGATTCAAAATAAAATGGGCTGAGGCTGTAGCTCATTGTCCTGGGTTTGAGCCCCAGTGCTGCAAAAAATATGTGCATGTACACACACACACATATACATACACATGTACATAAATTACATGAGCTAGGGCTGGCTGTGGTGACACATGCCTGTAAACTCTGGGAGGCTGAGGCAAGAGGATTGCAAGTTTGAGCCTAGCTGAGCCAATTTAGTAACTTAACAAGATCCTGTCCCAAAAACACACCAAATAGCTGGGTGTGGTGGTGCACTTGGGAGGCTGAGGCAGGAGGATCACTGAGAGTTCGAGGCCAGCCTGGCCTACATAGGGAGCTCAAGGCCAGCCTGAACTACACAGTGAGACCTCTCAAAAACCAAAGCAAGGGCTGGGGATTTAGCTCAGTGGTTTTGCCGCCTGCTGTGCAGGCGCAAGGACCTGAATTTGATCCCCGGTACCCCAAAAAACAAACAAACAAACAAACAAAAAACAAAGACATGGAGCCAAGGGCAGGGGCAGGTAACAGGCCCACTAGAGGGCAGCCGTGAGAACACTACATGCTCGATTTCCTTCAGCAGCGTCTAAACTCTCATTCCCATTATGAGTTCCACACTCAAAATGAGGTCTGTGCAGTCAGCCCGTCCTCATAATTTAAAACTGCTATTATTTTTAAAACAATTTACAGATTGACAGCTATGGCTTGAGGGGACGTGTCTCCCTTTTAAAGAAGAACTCTTACAGAGAACTAAGTTGCGATGATCTAAACAAAGGACTCTAGCTTGGAGGTCAAGTGGATTTGCAGTGCCAGGCCCCGACACACAGGCCTACCCAGAGGCCAGTGACCTTAGATTTCACAGAGATTCATTTCCCAAGCACCTGCACCAGGCAAACTGCTCAAGACACAAAGATGACTAAGAGATTCTCCCTTTTTGAGCTTGGTCTAGCTACTGTGGGAGCAAATATGGAGACTAAGCATGTGGTGTTATAAGATAGTCAAGGTTTTCTAAGAGTGGGATGTGGGCAACAGAAAAGGCTCTGGGGGAAAATAAATGTGTGTGCGTGTGTGTATGTTGCCATAGTTGAACTTCTTAAATTAATGAGCAACTGAACTCAAAAGAAATCAACACAAAACAGGGGACTGCGGGCCAGGGATTTAGCTCAGTGGTTTCGCCGCCTGCTGTGCAAGCGCAAGGACCCGAGTTCGATCCCGGGTCCAAAAAAAAAAAAGAGGGGACTGGAGGCGACCAGGAACCTGGCCCCAATCTAAGGTGAGGGCTTAGAGACCACGCTCCAAAGAGGGAGGGCTCAGCGCTAGTTGGCCGGCTGTGGTTCACAGTCTGTCTTCTAGGTGGAGGAATCCATCAGAAAAGAGTGTGCCTGTTTTCCTGAAGCTCTGGTAAGATAAAAACCTCGCACTGTGCATTTGATCTTGGTGTTTCACCTGCCGTGGTCGCTGGATGAACTGCTTCACTGTCACACACAGGCTTAACAATGAAGGAACAACCTGACCTTTCAGCCAGTACATCTGAGTATTCAGACCTTAGTACCCTAAATTGTGAAGCTGAGGTACAGAAATTAGCAACAAGGATGATCTGGGACAGAACCTGTCTCTGGGAAAAAGTGACTCTATTAATGCTGGGCGTTAGGGTTCTCTAGAGGAAAAAGAACAGGAGATTACATATGAAGAGGTTTATGTTGAGGAACTGGCTCGAATGACTGTGGAGGCTGAAAGGTCCCACGATCTACAGTCAGAAGGTCTGCCTGGTCCTCACCAGAAGTGCCAGAGTGTGAGTGTAAGTTTCCGATGAGACCCAAGTGCCAGAGAACACAGAAGTCTCAGCTCAAAGACACCCTCCTGCTCGGCCTTTTGTGCGATCAATCAGGCCTCTGTGAGAGGAGGCCACCCAGAGCAAAGGGCAGCTGACTGGACTTGGGATACCTGTTCAAATACCCACCTCATGCAGAAACACCCTCACACTCAGCCAGAGGCTGGCAAGGTGCACACAAGATGACAGGCAAGCCTCACCGAGCTCACCCAGGTTATGGTCAGGTAATCCAAGGTGCTATAATCCTCAGGCACAAGCCAAGCTCTTCAGGCTGGGGAGGAACCGCAAGGACAGAAGGTTGAGCTGCACAAACTCTGCTTCTGTACAATTGCACTACTGTAAACTAGGTTTAAAGGGACTCAAAAACCATTCTCACACTTGTGCTTGTGAGGACTGGGCTACACAGAGGACCACCCCAACTCCAAGAACAGCCCGCACAGCTTCCTTCAGGGGCCACTGCTAAGCACTGAGCTGATGACACCGAACGGCAATGGTGACCCATGGAAAGGGACTGTCGTTCTCCCCAACACTGCTCCTGTGCACACTGGTTTACTCAACTGTGCCCCCCTCCCCAGCAAGTCCACTTGCTTTTCAAGTTCTCGGTTTCCCCAGAGCTACTGGACAATCTTGACTAACTACTCAACCACACCTCAACAGCCACAGCTCATCGCCACACGACATCAGCTTGGCATTTGCGAGGAGGAATTTAAGGAGGGAGAACACTTCCCGTCTCAATTTCCTCTTTTATAAAACCAAGGAGCTGCAGGGTAGAGACTCCTTTGAGTGTCCATAAGGCTGACATCAAGTTCTAGTTTGTTTATTGCTTAACCAAAGTTTGAGGTGCTTTTGCAACCAGAAGGCCCTTGGATTTTGTTTCTTTGTGGCAACACCCTCATTTCAAATGAATTTTCAAAGGAAACAGTAGAGCTTTGGGCCAGGGATTTAGCTCAGTGGTTCTGGCACCTACCTCACAAGTGCAAGGTCCCAAGTTTGATCCCTGGTACAAAAAAAAAAAAAAAAAAAAAAAAAATATATATATATATATATATATATATATTCTACAAACTGATTCTACACAGCCAGGTGTATTGGCGCACGCCTGTAATCCCAGCACTTGGAAGGAAGGCTGAGGCAGGAGGATCACTGTGAGTTCAAGGCCAGCCTGGGCTACATAGTGAGTTTAAGACCAGTCTGAACTATAAAGTGAGACCCTGTCTCAAAAAACCAAACCAAAACCCAAATAATGAACAAAAATCAAACCTAATTGATTCTAAATACATATAAGTTATAATGAATAGTTGAGATATATTACACAATGCAGAATGAGAAAATCAGCTAATTAACATATGTATAAAACCTCAGAAAAATAAATACTACAACCATCGATCTCACTTCTAGGTAGAATCTAAGCAGAACTCACAGAAGCAGAAAGTAGGATGGTGGATACTACAGGTATGGGGGCGCTGCTGGCCAAAGGATACAAAGTTTCCGATGGACGGGTGGGGAAGTTTTCAGGTCTTCTGCACAGCATGATAACTACAGTCAAAATGCCCAAGAGAAGGACCTGGGATTTAGTTCAGTGGTTCCAGTGCCTGCCTCCAAAGCGCAAGGTCTGGAGTTCGATCCTCAGTACCAAAAAAAAAAAAAATGCCCAAGAGAACCAATTTCATTTTGAAGAGAAAGAAGACCTCGACTCCATGAATCCTGACATCAAAGGTGGGAAACAGGACATATGTGGGCTCAAACAGCCTTGGGAGACCGGCAGGCAGTAAGTGCAGGCTGCCGTACACCTCTGTCCAGGGAAGGGGGGCAAACAAAGGTGGCACAGGATCCAGTATGAGGCACCAGGCGCCAGGGCCACGCTGCTCTCTAGTACGTCCTATGGGAGCTCCAGGGGCCTGGCGCGTCTGGGGCGGGGGCGGGGGGCGGACTCCTATGCCCCACGTGGGGCGACCCGCACTGCAGCTTCCCTTGGACACCGCCAAGGCTGCTGCTCCTGTCTTTTCATCCCTGTTCCTGGGGAAGGGGGAGGTCCTTAGTCAACCACTGTTTCTTCCAAATCTTAAAGCTGATGCTCCAGAAAACTGGATGCGGGTATTTCGCTACTTAGCATCCTCCTTACAAAGCCCTCAGTATGAACACTGTGTAGTATAATCTGAAAAATTAAACTAGAAAGAACTCTTTTCAGGCATATAGCCCCAGCATAGACCACTCGGGAACACCAGGGATTAAGCCATCATAGCATCGCAGGGCTTGTGCTAAAGAGACTCTTGTTGCACTTAGCAGTGGCCCCAAAGTTCAACAGCAATGGCACTGGTAATTCAAATAGCCAAGGAGAAGCACGCACAGCACTCTCTTCAAGTGGAAAGGTCAAAGCTCTCAACTTAGTAAGGAAAGGGAAACAATCACAGGCTGAGGCTGGTAAGATGTCAGCAAGAGTAAATCTTCTAGGGGCCGGGGATTTAGCTCAGTGGCACCGCACATACCTTAAAAGCACAAGGTCCTGAGTTCGATACTGGTACCAAAAAATAAAAGAGAGGTAAATCTTCTATTTGTGAAAATGTGAAGAAGAAAAAAGAAGCAGGTGGGTGCTCGGGTTTTTGTCTGCTATTTCTGGTGGTGCTGGGAATTGAACCCAGAAACTTGTGCATACTGGGCAAAAGCTACTCAGTCCAAGCTCACACTATTTCCTGTTGCACTTTGTCTTACTTTCCTATTGCTGAGATGCAATCCCCAACATCCACAGCTTACAGGAAGACAGGTTTATTTTGGCTCAGTGGTCACAGTCCATGGTGAGCTTGCTCCAAAGAAACATCATAGCAGAGGGGCAGAGTAGAGAGCCAGGGAGGGAGTGCACCCTCCAGGCCACACCACCATTACCTGCCTTCCCCCACCAGGCCCCACTTCTCAAAGCAAGTCAGCTAGACCACCCCTAAAACTCTTCAAAACCCTAGCTATAAGCTCATGGTGCTTGCGGGGGAGGCATCTAGAGCAAATACCTAACTCACCTCAAACTGCAAAAGTTCTATCCGAAGGACATGATTAATGCTCAGTTAATTAAAGTGGGAAAGACATTCAACTTTAGCCATGCATGACTGTGTGTGGCTGTAACTCAACACTCTGGAAGGTTGATGCAGGAGAACCACAAATTTGAGCTCAGTCTGGGCAACTTAGTGAGACCTTGTCTTAAAAATACATATAATATATCCCAGCATCAGAAAGCTGAGGAAGGAAGATCTCTACAAGTTCAAGGCCAGCCTGGGCTACACAGTGAGTTTAAAGTTGGCCTAAACTACACAGCAAGACTCTGTTTCAAAAAACAAAACAGGGCCGGGGACGTAGCTCAGAGGCATGTCACCTGCCTGGCAAGCACCAGAGGATGAGTTCAATTCCCAGTACCAAAAAAAAAAGGAGGGGAGGAGGTTAGGGATGGAGCTCAGTGTGAAAGTCTTAGGTTCAATTCTAGTACTGCCCCTCAAAAGACGTGGAAGAGATGAACAGAAATTTGTCCGTGGAAGAGATGAACAGAAAATGTGCTTCAACCAACAGCAACATACCAGAAAGCACTACACAAAACGTCAGACACTTCTGAATGATAAGATTAAGTTTTGGGAAATGTGCCATTAGGCAACTTCTTCCTTGTGTAAAGATCATCAGGTGTGCTTACACAACCAAGGCGGTTACACAGTCACCAGTCAATAGACTCTTCCGAGATCTCCCCTGTCATAAACGCAGCCCATTGTTGACAAAAACATCATTATACGGCACAGGACAAGATGGGGTCCTTCAGGGTTTTCGGAATCCACACACCTCTGTGGAGAAGCGGGACTACAGTGCTGTGTTGTGCTTCCATGATTCATACTCTTTCACTCCTGTCTTTCTGTTCAGAGACTGTACTCCAGATCTCCTTTAGCTCTCTGTCCATGGTTTCCTTTAGTTCTTTAATTATATGAAGACAGTTGATTTCGTGTCTTTGTCTAGGAATCCCATTACCTGGACTTCCTCACAGATGCAGAAATTCCCTGAGGGGATCATACTCTCCTGTTGTGCGTTCTGTCATGCTGGGACATGGATGCTCTGAGTTGAATGCGGTACTCTGGAAATCTGGAAATTTGAAGTCTCCTACTTTTCTGAGTGCTCCTTACTGCTTGTTGTGCACTCACAGCTGAGCACTGGCTCAAAAGTAACAAACAGCCTCTCCTTCACAGAGCTCTCCCGGTTGCTGTAGTGTCCAACAGGCTATGGAGTCCCAAAATAGTCCATGTTGATCACTCTTCCAGCTCAATCTGGCAGAAAGACTGATCTTTCCGCCTCCCTATTCTGCCCTTTCGCCCTTCTGCCCTCCCAGTCTGGAGTGCTAATTCATTTTTTTGTTGTTGTTTTTTGGTACCGGGGATCGAACTCGGGTCCTTGCGCTTGCGCAGCAGGCGGCAAAACAGCTGAGCTAAATCCCCGGCCCTGGAGTGCTAATTTAAATGGCCTGTTGTAATGTCAGGGCCTTGACCCAATCAGCCAGTTCCCATATCACCTCTAAGGGCCAGGGATTTAGCGCAGTGGTTCCGGCACCTGCCTTGCAAGCGCAAGGTCCCAAGTTCAATCCCCGGTACCAAAAAAAAAAAAACCCATAACACCTCTAATTCTCTCAGCACAAAACGCCAGACCTGTGCATTCCCAGCGGACAAACAGTCACAATCAGTTTCCTAACCTCCTTAAATGTCTTGTAAGCACACAACACTACACAGGAAAAGGATTTGAAATGTGTTCAGAGCAATCAAAGCAGACTCAATCCATCAAACCAGTGGATCTTGGGTGTAGGCACTGTTGAAAATACTGAAGTGAAATGTCATCCCAGCACTCTGGGGAAGACAGGAAGATCAAAAGTTCAAGCCCAACTTGGGCAAAAGTGATTTATACCCCCCCACACACACACAAAAGAGCTCCAAGGAAGAGACAGAATTTACGTCACGGGGTTTTTGGTGTTGTTATTACTTATTTTGTTTTTAAATTTTCCCATACTGGAGATTTGCCCAGGCTGGGCTCAAACTTGTAATCCTCCTGCTTCGGCCTCTCAAGTGGCTGGGATCACAGGTGTGCACCACCACCCCCGGAAAGGTTCTTTATTCTAGAAATAATCCCCACTGTTCTGAAGTCGCAGGTGGAGTTAATACTTCTAATTCTGTGTCCAGCACACATCAGAATTTTGATTTTTTACTGAACTATTTAATTTCCTTTGTTTTACTAGAAGCACATGGGGGAGAGAGTACAAAGAATGCTATCCGCAGGGAAAGTACAACAGTATGTTCTCTAATCTCTCTCTAAAAAACACGCCTTTCTTGGGATGACTGATTTCTAGCAGCAGGGTAAAACTAGGACTTAGCACGGCTGGTGATAATGGCAGTTCTCACTCTAACCCCAAGGGAGGGACCAGTCTGCGACTTGTGCAAAAGCCAACTCTGGCGAGTGGCACAGTGGACACTGACATGGAGTGATGCCCATGCTCGCTCCCCACCCCACCCCCACCCCCAGCACCGTGGGCCCACAGTGGGCCTCACCCCAGAGCTTCAGAGCACATCAGACTTGAAACCCTCTGCTGTACTTGCTGTGGCACCTCAGGCAGGACAGTCTTCCTCAAACATCACCTTCTTGTCACCTCCTCTAAGTATCCAAGGGCAGATCACCGGGACAAAAATGCCTTACTGTGAAAACTTAACAAAGCGCTCTGCCTTCCACCACATCACGGCCCCTCCCATCCAGGCTCCCAAAAGATAACACACAGGAAAGCACCAAGCCCCTGAAGCCATCTGAGAAGCCAGGCTTCTATGCTTTCTCACCCGGCCCCAGCTCTCCCCTCACCACTGTCACTGTTGGATGGTGGCACACACCTGTGGGCCCAACCACTTAGGAGGCTGAGGCAGGACGACTGTAAATTTGAGGGCAACCTGGGCAACTTAGGGAGAGCCTCCATCAAAACAAGAGAGAAAAAGGGGTGGGTATGTAGCTTGGAGGTAGAGCACTAGCCTGTTAAACAGATGCCCTGAGCTAAATCCTCAGTCCTGCCAAAAACAGACACATACACTTCTCGCTTGGAGAGGTGGATGCCAGGTTATGTCACACTCCCATATGTGGACAGTCACAGATCCACCTCTCCCCTTCCAAACACATGCTCTTAAAAAAGCAAAAGCTGTGTGCGGTGGTACACATCTGTAATCCAGAACTCAGGAGGCTGAGGCAAGAGGATTGCCATGAGTCAATTCAAGGCCAGCCTGGGCTACACAGTAAATTCGAGGCCAGCCTGAATTACATAGCAAGACCTTATCTCAAAAAAAGAAAAAGTGCATGTATTGGGGGATTCCCCCACTAACATCCAAAACACAACTTTTGGGTGCAGCTGACTTACACACTTATCATCAGTGAACATTCCAATGTATATATACTGATGTGTGTCTGTGGCTGGGACTGGCGACTGAACCCAAGGCTTCAATAGCAGGCAAATTCTCTATCGCTAATCTATATTCTCAGGCATTTAAAAAAAAAAGTTTTGGGGCCAGGGATTTAGCTCAGTGGCACCACACCTGCCTTGCAAGCGCAAGGTCCTGAGTCTGATCCGCAGTACCAAAAAAAAAAAATTTTTTTTAACCCAGGTGTAGTGGTGCACACCTGAAATCCCAGCATTTCAGGCTGAGGCAGGAGGATCACACACTGAGTTCAAGGCCAGCCTGGGCTATATAACAAGACATTGTTTCAAAGAAACAAAAAACTGAACCAAGCTTTTTAATAAATGGACTCAATAGACGTCTACAGACTATTTCACCCCACAAAATCAGAATATGCATTCTTTTCAGCTGCACACGGGTCATTTTCCAAAACAGACCACATACTAGCTCAGAGAACATGTTTAAGTACATGCAAAGGAACTGAAGTTATCCCGTGTATCTTATCAGACCACAGTGCAATTACACTGGAGATCAATAGCATATGAAACTGCAAGAACTTCACAAACACATAGAAACTGAATAACACTCTCCTGAACAACCAATGGGTCAGAGGAAATTAAAGAAATTAAGACAGTTTTTAAAAATAAATGATAATGCCAATACAACATAAAGAAATCTATGAGACAATGAAAGCAGTTCTACAAGGGAAATTCATAGCAGTGAATGCTCACACTAGGAAAACACAGCAAGCTCAAATAAACAACCTAATGCTGAATCTTAAGCTCCGAGAAGAACAGCAAGACAAACCCAAAGCTCGTACAAGGGAGGAAATTATGAAGATCATAGCAGAAATCAATGCAATGGAGACTAAGAAAACGATACAAAAATCAATGAATCAAAGAGTTGGTTTTTTGAAAGAATAAATAAAATTGATAAACCCTTAGCCAACCTTATCAAAAAAAGGAAAGAGGGCCGGGGATTTAGCTCAGTGGTTTCGCCACCTGCTGCACAAGCACAAGGACCCAAGTTCAATCCCCAGTATCAAAAAAAAAAAAAAGGAAAGAAAAGGCTCAAATAAATGCAATTAGGAATGAAAAAGGTGAAGTCACAACAGATACAACAGAAATCCAGAGGATCATCAATACCTTCCTCGAGAACCTGTACTCTAATAAAAATGGAAAACACAGAAGAAATGGACATATTTCTAGATACATATGAATTACCAAAGTTGAATGAAGATATAAAAATTCTGAACACCCCAATTACAATCAGTGAAATTGAAAACGTAATTAAAAATCTACCAAAAGGGGCTGGGATTTTAGCTCAATGGTTCCACCCCCTGCCTCACAAGCACAAGGTCCTGAGTTTGATCTCTGGTACCAAAAAAAATTTTTTTTAAATGAAAATCTACCAACAAAGAAAAGCCCAGGTCCTGATGATGGCTTCAATGCTGATCTCTACAAAACATTTAGAGAACTACTGCCACTACTCTTTTAAACTTTTCAATGAAATTGAAAGGGAAGCAATACTTCCAAATTCATTCCTGGAAGCAAGTATTACTTTAATTCCAAAACCAGGGAAAGACCCAACCAAAAAAGAGAACTACAGGCCAATCTCCCTAATGAACATAGATGCAAAACTCCTCAATAAGATACTGGTAAAAAGAATAAAGAGGGTCATCAAGAAGATCATACACATGACCAAGCTGGATTTATCCCAGGGATGCTAAGATGGGTCAAATACATAAATCAATAAATGTAATACACTATATTAACAGAGTCAAGGACAAAAACCATATGTTCATCTCAATAGATGCAGAAAAAGCATTCAATAAAATTCAACATCCATTCATGATAAAAACCCTGCAGAAAATTGGAATAAATGATCTTTATCTCAACTTGATAAAGGCTATCTGTGAAAAACCAACAGCCAATATGATACTAAATGGTCAAAAGCTGAAAACCTTCGGGGCCGGGGATTTAGCTCAGTGGTTTCGCTGCCTGCTGCACAAGCCCAAGGACCCGAGTTCGATCCCCGGTACCAAAAAAACCACAAAAAACTGAAAACCTTCATGCTAAAATCAGGAACAAGACAAGGATGTCCACTATCACCACTCCTGTTCAATACAGTTTTGGAAACATTACCCACAGCAATTAGACAAGAGAAAGAAAGAAAGAGAATAAAGATAGGAAAGGAAAAGGTTAAACTGTCATTATTTGCTGACAATATGATACGCTACATAGAAGACCCAAAAAACTCTGCCAAAAGACTTCTAGAGTTAATTAACAGATTCAGTAGAGTAGCTGGATACAAGGTCAACACTCAAAAATCAATACCCTTCTGGTACCAAAAAAAAAAAAAAAGATTAACTAGATCCCCTTTCGGGCCAGGGATTTAGCTCAGTGGTTCCGGCACCTGCCTCACAAGCACAAGGTCCCGAGTTCGATACCCGGTACCAAAAAAAAAAAAAAAAAAAATCCAATATCCTTCGGGCTGGGGATTTAGCTCAGTGGTTCCAGCACCTGTCCGGAAAGTGCAAGGTCCCGAGTTCAAGCCCTGGTACCAAAAAAAAAAAAAAAAAAAATCAATAGCCTTCTTGTCCACAAATAACAGACTCACTGAAAGAGAAATTAGAGAAACAATCCTTTTCACAACAGCAACCAAAAAACCCCAAAATATTTAGGAATCAATTTAATGAAGGAAGCAAAAGACCTCTACATTGAAAACTACAGCGCTTTGAAAAAAGAGATCGAAGCAGGTATAAGAAAAAGGAAAGACCTCCCCTGTTCCTGGGTAGAAGAACCAATACAGTGAAAATGGCCATACTTTCAAAACTGCTATACAGATTCAATGCAATCCCGATTGAAATCCCAGCAGCATATTTCACAGAACTAGAGAAAGCAACCCAAAAGTTCATCTGGAACCATAAGAGACCTAGAATAGCAAAAGCAATTCTAGGCAACAGAGTCATGGTAGGTGCTATCACAATTCCCAACTTAAAACTGTACTACAAAGCCACTGTGATAAAAAAAAAAAAAAAAAGCATGGTACTGGCAAAGAAACAGACCCGAGGATCAATGGAATAGATTAGAAGATGCAGAAACAACTCCAGACACACTCAGCCACCTCATCTTGACATAGGAGCCAACCATCCTCACTGGAGGAAAGATAGCCTCTTTAATAAATGGTGTTGGAAAAGCTGGATGTCAACTTGCCAAAGATTAAAACTAGACCCCTATCTTTCACCATGCACTAAACTAAGATTGAAGTGCATTAATGATCTAAATATTAAAAGAGAAACACTAAACTTGCTGGAAGACAAGTTAGGTACAACTCTCGAAGACATTGGCATAGGAAAGTGCTTTGTGAACAAATCCTCAGTAGCTCAGGAACTAGCACAAAGAATCAACAACTGGTATCTCATTTATTAAAAAGCTTCTGTACTGCAAGAGAAACCACCCACAGAGCTAAGAGACAACCTACAATGTGGGAAAAAAATTTTTACCAGCTGTTCCACAGACAAAGGTCTACTATCTAGAATATATAAAGAACTCAAAAAAAATCAGTCCCCCCCGCCCAATATAAAGAGCCAATTCAAAACTGGGCATCTGAAATGAAGAGACATTTCTCAGACAAAGAAGTAAAAGCAGCAAATAAATATATGAAAAAGTGTTCAACATCACTGGTCATGTGAGAGACACAAGTGAAAACAACACTGAGATTCCACCTCACCCCAGAAAGAATGGCTGCTATCAAGAAATCAACCAATAAGAAATGCTGGAGTGGGTGTGGGGAGAAAGGAACCCTTCTCCATTGTTGGAGGGAGTGCAGACTGGTGCAACCACTGTGGAAATCAGTATGGAGATACCTCAAAGAGCTAGGACTGAGATTCCCATTTGACCCAGCTCTTCCCCTGCTGGGTATCTTCCCCAAAGAATTAAAAGAATCATATCACACTGATATATGTGCAACCATGTTTATAGCGGCACAGTTTGTAATAGCCAAAGCTTGGAAACAGCCCAAGTGCCCATCAACTGGAGACTGCATAAAGAAGATATGGTTTTTTTATAAAATGGAGTACTACTCAGCCATAAAGAATGAAAAACTAGAGACTTTTATAGCTAAGTGGCTGTACATTAAGGCCATACTCTTAAGTGAAATAAATAGGACACACATGTATAAATACCAAATAGTTTCTCTGGTGTGAAAAATTAAAAGTGTAAATAAGAATGGGCTGGGGATTTATTAGCTCAGTGGTGCCGCTGCCTGCGTCAAAGGTGCAAGGTCCTGAGTTCGATCCCTGGTTAAAAAAAAAAAGAAACAAAGAAAAATCAAAATGTGTAATTGATACTGTGAAATAAGAAAACGTTTAAAGGAATAGGGGAAGTGGGAGGGGAAGAGGAAAGGAAAGAAGGGAAAACAAAAAATACGAGAAGAGGAAAAAATGGAAACAAAGTCTTTGTAAATAGGGAAGGGTGAAGGGGGTGAAGGGAGGGTGGAAGAATGGGAAAAAAATAAGAACCAAGATACATCACATAAAGGTACAAGATCCCAATGATCAACGTAACTGTATTGCATACCTAAATGTACCAATAAAGTTAGTGGGAAAAAAATTTTTTTTAATTCTCAAGTAGGGTCTCACTAAGCTGACTGGAATTTGCAATCATTCTTCTCACCCTCCGGAGGAGCTGGGACCACAGGTGTGTGCCACCACGCCCACAGTAATGTATACACACCTTGTTAAATGTGAGACGGAGACCAACCAAGCCATGCTCCCTTTGTGTTTCTTAACCTATAAACAACTGTTGTTTTTGTATGTCAAAACACAGGAATCCTACAGCGCTCCACACTGTCTCTTACTAGCACAGACTGAGATGGGCCAAAGACTTATTTTCAAGATTTCCTTTTGTACAACTGGGCCTACCAAATACCGTTATTCACACATAAAATGAAAAACTATCCAAAGGCTTGCTATCAAATTTTAACTTTTAGCTGGTGCACGCCAGTAATCCCAGCACTCTGGGAAGCTGGGCACCTTGTCCTCATCCTCTTTAGTAGGTGGCTCTTCAATGTCCAATAGCCACTCAGAAAAGTTCCTATAGGGCAGACAGCCTCACCAGTGGGCACAGCACTGTCACAGAGCACTGAAGGGCATTTTCCTGAAGGCTTCACACCCTCCTCCCCTTGATCCGAGGCAGAACCTGGCTGATCCTGTGCAGCCCTCGAAGCTGAAAAAAACAACCCATTTCTCAGCCAGGGCCAAGCACTGTCTGTACTGGTGAGGTTGCTAGTAACCGTGTGGGTACAGCACCTGTCCGGGGCGGGGGCCACCCAACAGCCTCAGGAGGGGACACTTTAACATGCCAGCAGAAAGGTGGCTCCACACTCCACAGAGACAGTGAGTGGCTGTGCTCCAACTTCAGAGGATGCCACAGGCGCCCTGAACTGCAAGCCACGAACAGAGCCATTTGGTGGCGACAGCGTGTACACAGGGGTGGTAGAACAGCTTGCAGAAGTGATTAGCTACACCTTCAAGAGATGTCATAAGGGAAGGACTTGAGGGCCGGGGATTTAGCTCAGTGGTGCTGCCGCCTGGCCCGAAAGCGCAAGTTCCTGAGTTCTATCCTCAGTACAAAAAAAGACAAAGCTCTGAAATTACAAACTGGCCCAGTGGTTTATTCATCCGTGAAAAATTAACTCTCAAATATATTAAAATTAACAGCAAAGCAGTAAAGGAACATTTTTAACATATGCAAAGCCTGGGATATATCTTTATGCCCATCTATTCTGTAGGTTGAGTGGATATGTATGCTCAAATCAAACAAAAAAGCCAGAGAAAGCAAAGCAGCGAATGCCTGGAAGCTTAAACCTAACACTGGCTTTCCCGGGTCCTTTTGAACCTATTCCCTCCTCTGGGCTTAGGAATATAGGATGAAAAAGACTGGCACTACTACAGCAAAAAGAAAGGCAGCAGGGCTAGGGATTTAGTTCAGTGGTGCCACCAACTGCCTTGCATGCGCATGGTCCTGAGTTCGATCCCCCGTACTAAAGGAAAGAAGGAAGGCAGGCAGGCAGGCAGGCAGGCAGGCACAGGAATGCAAGCAGGCAGGCGGGCAGCCAGCCGTGAGGAGCAGTGTTATCATAACTTTCCATGATAGCCCACGCTGTGTTTCCCAGACACAGTGTGTACTTTTATCTTTGCTCTGTTCCCCTTTTCCTATTAACTCAGTCTAAGCTCATTCTTTACTTTTACTTTCAAGAACGGGGCCGGGGATTTAGCTCAGTGGTTCCAGCGCCTGTCTCACAAGAACAAGGTCCCGAGTTTGATCCCCAGTACCAAAAAAAAAGAATAAACTGTGCCACTGCTTTTTGCTCATTTCATCCAATTCTTTGTTCGAGAGGGAAGAACCTGGAATCTAACTCTACGAGAGGCGAGCAACCCCAAACTCGGTCTGCGCAAGCAGGCTGAGAACAACGGGGCGCAGCTAATTTCCTTGGTGACTGAGTCCGCCAGCCAAAATGACCAGGGGCCAGGACAGGGAGAAGACAACCACCACTTTCATCAGAAGCAAACATGCAGACCCGGCGTGGTGGCACACCCTGCAATCCCAGGACTGGGGAGACTGGAGCAGGAGGATCGCCAGGAGCTTGAGGCCAGCCTGGGCTACACAGTGAGACCCTGTCTCAAAAAAACAAAGAAAAAAGGGCCGGGGATTTAGAGCAGTGGAGAACAGAAACTAGAGACATTAATAGCCAAGTGGATGCACATTGAGGCCATACTCTTAAGTGAGACAAATAGGACACACATGTGTAAATACCAAATAGTTTCTCTGGTGTGAAAAACTGAAAGTGTAAATAAAGATCAAAATGTATAATTGATACTGTGAAATAGCAAGAAAAGGTCTAAAGGAGTAGGGGAAGTGGGAGGAGTAGAGGAAAGAAAAGGGAAAAGAAAAAAATAAGAGAAAAGGAAAAAAATGAAAACAAAGTCTTTGTAAATAGGGAAGAGTGAGGCTGGGGATTTAGCTCAGTGGTTCCACAGCCTGCCTCTGCAAGCACAAGGTCCCGAGTTCAATCCCCGGTACCAAAAAACAAATAGGGAAGGGTGGAGGGGGTAGAGGGGGTGGAGGGAGCACAGGGAAATGGGGAAAAAATAAGAACGAAGATACATCATGTAAAGGTACAAGATCCCAATGACGAATTTAATTGTATTGTATACCTAAAATGTACCAATAAACAATAAAAAAATAAAAAATGGCTTTGCTTCTAAATATATCAGGAAGCAGAAGTAAGGCAATGAAACAGGCCCAAAGACCAGGCATGAAGCATAAGAGCTGAAAAAAGATGCACGTGGTGGGAAATTATTGTGATAAAATAATCTAGAGTCAGTGAAAGGGTAACAGAATAAAATACTGGGGCAGTGATGCATCTAGAAAAAGATCCTGATGTCATACAGAGGAGCTCCAACTGGGCTAAGTCCTGGAAGAATTCGTTGTCCTGGAGATGAGGAAGCAATAAAACAAAACCCAGAAAACAAAACTAATTGACAGATGGGACAAGAGAGAAACAGACCAGGAACAATGTTTGCAAAACAGGATCAAAAATTCTTGCCATATGAAAAGCTTACAGTCAGGTGTGGTGACTACAGTATAGTCAGGTGTGGAAACAACTCACCTATAATCCCAGCTCTCAGGAGGCTGAGGCAGGAGCAAATTTCAAGATCAGTCTGGGCTACTCTGCAAGACTCAGTCTCAAAAATTTAAAATACAAGAAACAGTTTATAAATGGAAGGGGTACTCTCAGGCTTTAGAGAACAAGAGCCAATCCACAAAAAAATGTAAACAACTGGGAGTGGTGGCTCACACCCATAATCCTAGCACTCCAGGAAGGAGAGGCTGGAGGATCCCAAATTCTAGCTGGGCATGGGCAACTAAGGAAAACTCTATCTCAAAATAACGGCTTAATAATAAATAAACAAACAACAGGACCTAACTAGGAGTGGTGGCACATACCTGTGATTCAAGGGGGCGAGGCAGGTGGATGGCTGTGAGTTCCAGGCCATTCTAAACTATACTGAGACTCTGCCTCAAAAAACAAAATGAAGGGCTGGAGATTTAGTTGTGGTTCCTCTGTACCTCGAAAGCAGAAGGTCCTGAGTTCAATCCCCAGTACCAAAAAAACAAGAGCAGGACACGTAGCTCAGTGCAAGGGCCCTGGGGTCAATCTCCAGTACTGCAAGCAAACACACACTGGGGGAAGGGGGAACCACTAATATATATTCTTGAACATTAATCTAAAAGAAAACTATCAAAGAAACTAGTATCTATTTTTGCGGTATTGAGACAGGAGACTGGGGTGTGGCAAAGCTGGCTGGGGTAGCAGGCATGACCTGTTAATTACAAAATCCCAGGACATATGCACAGAACAGTTCCCAAAGTCCTACATGTAGACTTCTGGTGAGAACTCGAGCAGCTAGCTTTCTGACAGGATGGCCTAGACCTGACCTCAGCCTGGGGAGCAGGTGATACGAAAAGAACAGGCACCTGTGTTCTCTCTTGCATGGTGGCCTACTCTCATGCTGTATGGTGCACCTCTTGTCCTACTTTTTTACTTGGCCTAAACTCTGTAGAGCCTGCTTCTTTTCCTACCTCTAATAATACTTTGCTACTGTTTGTGCTTGTCTTAACCAATTCTTTGCTCAGACACAAAGAACTTAGAAACCACCTCCAAAAGGAGACTCCAGTACCCCAAAACCTGGTAACGGTACTGGGGATGGCACCCAGAAATTTGCACTAAGCTATATTCCCAGCCCTTTAAAAATTTTTTATCTGAAATCACTATCTTGGTCCCACTAAATTGCTAAATTACCCAGGGTAATTTACCTTTCTTCTGGGCCAAGGATTTAGCTCAGTGGTGCCGAGCTTGTCTTGCAAGGGCAAGGTCCTGAGTGCGATCCCCAGTACCGGGAAAAAAAAAGAACCCAGATAATGGGGACTGAACCCAGGGCCTTCACACTAAGCCTCCCGAGTACTGGGATTAGAGGCCTACCTTACCATTCCTGGCCCATTTACATTTTATAAAAAAATAAGTTCTGAATAGTAGTCACCAAGTTATCCAGAAGGAATAATAGGAAAAACTACTGCCCCTTTAAAAAGACTTCTAGGGCCAGGGATTTAGTTCAGGAGTTCCGCTGCCTGCCCCGAAAGTGCAAGGACCCGAGTTTGATCTCCCATACCAAAAAAAAAAGTTCTAGCCGGACATAGTGGTGCAGTCTGTTAATTCCAGCACACGGGAGGCTGAGGCAGGAGACTTGCCATGAGTTCAAGGCCAACCTAGACTACATCGTGAGACCATCTCAAAAGAAAAAAAAAAAAGACTTCTATTGTGCTACTGTAATTTAGAAACAGGCCCATGGCCCACTTTTTAAAAGAAAAACCTAAGGGCCAGAAAAACCTAGGTCATCCTCCCCTCTCATACAAAATGCATGCAAAGCTTCATGCAGGTGATTCTAGGATCCTTAAATTTCTGAGGTGTCACCCTGCCTGTTAGGTTACTATGAAAGCCAGAGCCTATGACCAAGAGCCAGAGAGTTTCAACATTCACAAGGCTCTAAGGCTGGCTAATGCCTCCTTTTTTACAAGGGGAGGCAGAATCTCAGTAATGCCCTTGAGAACCATTCTGCAGCCCTCCTTGAAGCTCTGACAATCCCATAGCTCCAGACCTTGCTGCTGAGCTCAGACAATGTGAAGAATTCATGGACACTGCTTTTTTCATTCAGCGAGAAATCACAACAGATGTGTTTGTCCCTACCAAAGGCCACATGGGTGGCTCAGTGACATGAGTCAAATGGCTCAGAACCTTTGGGGGAAAAAAGATCAATCAACCTGTGGGCTGTAAGACACACAGATGACACCCAGTCACAATGTGATCTGTCACAAGTCACAAGGGTTTAGGGAAAGACAAGACTGGCATGAATTGGTCAGGAGAAGCTGAGTCCGGCAGGGTGCCAACAGGCAGAGTACTACAGCGGGGACAGAGACAAACAGAAGCCCCAGACCAAGGACAGGAGAGAAAAAGTATGGAAGGGAAAAGGTAAGCAAAGCAACCAGGGCAACCTGAGGTCTGTGTCAAAAAAGGGCCAAGGTGGAGGCAGTTTGTGCAGAGCCTGAGGCCAGGGCAATGGAAAACACAGGTAGGGTTCTGAAGTCAGAGGCAGGGGCCTAAAAGGTACCCTGTACTTGGGACTACCTGGGGCAGGCCATGCTCCACAGGAAGCTTGGGGGTGCTGCACACAAAGGGAGAGGTGTTCTGCTCCGGGCCACTGGGGGTGGGGAGCAGCAACTGTCCTTGGGATGGATTCCAAGGCTGCTAACGCAGGAGGCCTGGCCCAGATTACTTCTTCATACCTACTTTGTGTAAAGGATATTTCAAGGCATGGGAACTGTGAAACTGACCACTTAAAGGAAACAGATTTCTTAGGATAGGAAGGTGAGAAAAAGTGAAGCCAACTCTGCATGCAGAGGTAAGCTCTTCTTAGCAATTACATCACCCAATGATTGGAATAGGAAATCTACAAGCCAGGGATTCTTTCCCCCAACAGTTAGAATAAGCCAAGTCTGCTGCTGGTGCTGTTTCCCAAATAGTCCCGGCTCTGGGCCTGGGCCTGGGGTGCACAGTGGGGCCCAGTTCTGGACTCCTATCGTGGTGTGAGTGCTTGCAGCCAATGGGTGGCCAGCAGAAGGGATGTGTCACTTCTCGGCTGGACCAGCTAAACTGTAAGACCGAGAGCCTCCAGCAGTTCTTTTTCTCTCTGCCAAGATGCCAGCTATGTTCCACATGGCAGCGGCTCCTTCTGCAGTAAGGAGTAAGGACAGTGCAGACAGAGCCTCCAGGGAGCCCATGCTGGACACCAGCATAAACAAGAAAGGCCAGTGTTGTCCCGACCACTCGGGTTGTCACTAGAGAAGAAGGTGGGCTGGACCATGGATACTGCTGGGAAACTCACCACTCCAAAACTTTGCTTCACAGAAACACACACACGAGTCCCAGCATCTCTTTGAAAAACTCACATGCCACTGTCACCTAAAAGGCCATGCATCTGCGAACGACGCTATTCTTCTTGCCATCATGAGAGCTACACCCACCAACTCGGACCCAGGAGCAGTCTCAGCCCAACTGCATACTGGCACCATAACACCAGCACAGCATGTCCTCGAAATCATTTTCTTCATCTACAAGAAAAGGAGACCCACCACACACTGCTGAGTTGGAACCTGTGAAGCCTAAACAGGGAGACACTGAGCTCAAGGAGCAGGCAGGGCTTGTTCAACACAGCACTGTCTGACAGGTCAGAACTGTCTCTGTTACTCTATTTAACATACACACTCCAGTGTCACATTCCCACAAAAAACAAAGGTGGCTTTCACAAAGAAACCAACTCCCTGGGAAGCAGTTCTTGTTTGGAGGGCTCTGCCACCTAGAACAGCCCCTAGAGTATGAAAATATGATGCTGCATACCGTCCTAGCCTTTTCCTTCCCTCTGTGCTAAGGATGGAACCCAGGGCCTCCTGCATGCCAGGCAAGCGCTCCACCACAGAGATGCGTCCCCAGGCCTGTCCTCAGTTTTCTAAACCCAAACACTAAGCCAAGAGTTAGGAGTCTTCAGTAAGAAATGGAGGATGTGCCTTGACAGACGGGAGAGCAGAGAGGTGGTAGCACAGATGGTTACATAAGGCATCAGTCACTGCAGCAGCTCAAAGCCTTTGCCCTAGATGCCCAACAGGGCAGGATTCCCGGTAAACACCCTGCCTGTAGCGCCACAGAGCCCACAATGGGCTGGCGGGTGAAGGAGGAAGGCCAGAGCGGCTGCTCTCTTCCTCCCCCACCTCAGCAGCTCCTGCTGCTGACCTGCTGTCAGGGCAAGGTCTAAGCACATCACCAGCTCCTCAGCCGCGGTCCCACTCACTCATCTCTGAATTGTGTCAGGTCATCTCTTCCAGAAGAAAGGGATCACCTTTCAGCAGGACCGCAGAGGCCACAGTACAGCATTTCCAACAAAAGCGTTACTGTTAAACAGAAACCCTGCGACAGGGCACGGAAGCAAGCGTCTGTGGTCCTCACTGGTCTGGTCCCGGTACTATGATGTTCCCAAATCAGAGACACTGTGGTCCCTGCATCCTTTCTCCCCATCTCCCATCCCCCTTGGCCCCTCCCTACCCACCCCAGTATCAAACAACACTGGCATTTTCGTTGAGCTATTTTTATGCCTCTCATCTGCCCTGTTTTCACAATAATTCCCGAACCTCTAGGGCTCTTATTTTATATTCCCCACAGCTGCCAGCAGCGTTTTCTGTAGTAGACAATAAAAATCTGTCAAATGAGCACAGAACACATAGTTTATCATTCCTGAGAGCCATAAATATTAGCCATTGGCTGCATGCGCTACAAGCAGCAACCTACTGTGCAAAGCCAGAACTGTAAAACTGTATAAAACCAGTTTAGCGAGTAACACTTCCAGATCTTTTACAGAACAGTGATTCATCCCTGCCCTCCTGGGGCTCGGAGATGGGATGGGGCAAAGTCATCTGATAATTCTCTCACTCAAACTAAGGTCTGAAGCCTATGTTCAAAGCTCAAGATCAAGCAGTATGGTGGTGCTGTCTGTAATCCCAGTACTCTGGGAGGCTGAGGCAGGAGAATCTCTAATTTTGACTAGGGGAAACAGTGAAATTGTTTCAAAATAAAAAAAGGGCTGGGGATGTAGTTTAGTGAAAAGTCCCCAGTACTTAAACAAACAAGCTAGTGGTAGAATACACAAACAGGCAAAATAGATTCATTTCTAGTATATGTACAAGGGAACCCAGTATTTTGGGGGGGGGGGGGTACTGGGGATTGAACTCCGGTCCTTGTGCTTGCGCAGCAGGCAGCGAAACCACTGAGCTAACCCCCCGGCCAGGGAACCCAGTATTTTAAAGACTCAAATCATAAACTAAGAAGGCAAATGAAAGCAGTGTCTACTTGGCTGGATTTACAGATGGTAAAGCTAAGTACCCCACAGGGCCAGCGTGGAGGGTTCCCTGCTCCCTCACCGACTGAGCCCGCTCTAGAGCTCTGTGTTCCTCCTCCCAACACATTGAAACAGCATCACAAGGTGTCCTCAAACCATGACACACCTTGCTCAAGGTTACTTTCTCGCTCAGCCCCTCAAGTTTTCCCTCTATTACAAGAAAAGAAACAGGCTGCACCTGGGGCTGTAAAGAGACAGGCTCCTACCAGAGTGGTGGAAATGAACAAGAAAGGAAGTGTTAGCAAGGATGTGGACTCAAAGCTCGCATGCACTGCTAGCAAGAGTGTAAACTAGTGCAACAGTTGAAACTGTCCCTATTCAGAGAAGCCAAAGATAGTTACAACCCACACAACTCACATGTGACTACTTGCAGACATGGCCTTAAAAGGAGGTCCTCAGGGTGGGCCCTTACTCAGTGTGAGTCCCCAGAAGAGAATGAGGTCGGGACACTGGCATGGAAGGAGACCAGCTAAAGAGCTAGCATCTACAGCCAAGGAGACTTCAGAAGAAACTGGTCTCTCCAGGAGCCTGACCTCCATACTTACAGCCTCCGGAATTGTGAAAAAAAATTAAAACTTCTGGGTTGGGGATTTAGCTCAATGGTGCCACCACCTGCCTGGCAAGCGCAAGGTTTGATCCCTGGTACCAAAAAAAAAAAAAAAATTAACTTCTGCTGTGTAAGCCACCCATAAACCTTAACTTGCTAAGACACACATGCCCTGTGCCAGTCCTCTCAGCTGTCACTCTGACTGGAATGAAAGGCTCCAGGAGAGGGGACTGGAGGGTACAGTGCTGTGCTCAGTAGTGGGCTCAGATGGAGGAGGGTCTCTAGGGTGTGCCTTGGGAGGGTGTACTCCTTCTTGTTTTTATTTTCTTCCTCTCTGGAGGGCCTATCTCTTGCTGGCTGGGGCTCTCACCTTTGCTCTGCGTCCTGGCCACCATGAAGCAGGCAGCTGGGCTCCCCATACCTTCTGCCAGGACCTTCCTGCCATGGAGCTAGCCAGCACTGAACCCTCTGAAACCATGAGCCAAACACACCATTTCCTTCTTCACGCTGGGTATGTCAGGCATTCTGTCCTTGCAACAGGAAAGCTGGCCAATACACACCCTAAAATTCAGCCTATTTAATTCTGAATACATTATGATCTAGCCAATCCTGGAATACTAAAGAGTAACAAAAGAGGAATTAAAACCACAAGTAAGAACACAAAGTTTCACAAATGACCTTAAGAAACCAATTAAAGAAAAATACATAGTATATGGTTTTATTTATATAAAGTCCAGATCAACCAAAGTTAGTCTAGTGTGTGAAATCAGCACATTAGCCAGGGCAATAGATGTTAATGGCTTAAAGGAGACACAAAGGGGTTTCTAGGTTTATGAAAATTTTTCAGGGGGTGTAGCTCAGTGGTAGAATGCTTCCCTAGCATGCGTGAAGTGCTGGGTTCAAGTCCCACCATAGCAAAAAGAACTGATAGCTGGGCATGGTGGTGCAAACCTGTAATTCCAGCACTCTGGAGGCTGAGGTAGGAGGATTGCCACGAGCTAGAGGCCAGCCTAGGCTACACAGTGAGTTCAAGGCCAGCCTAGACCACATACGGAGGCCCCTGTCTCAAAAAACAACAAAAAAAATTTTTCTAAGTTGTTCCTTTATTTGTGCACTTTTCTATATAGATGCATGTTTACTGAAATATAGAAATGACAACCTGGGCCCAGCACACACCTGCAATCTCAGCACTTGGGAGGCTGAGGAAGGAGAATGAGAAGTGTGAAGCCAGCCTAGGTGACACAGTGAGACCTTGTCTCAAAAATACAAAAAGTTAAAATTAAAAATAAAGAGGGGCCTGGGATTTAGGTCAGTGGTTCTGGCACCTGCCTCGCAAGCACAAGGTCCCGAGTTTGATCCCCGGTAACAAAAAAAAAAAAATTAAAAACAAAGAAAAAAAGGCTGGGGATCTAACTCAGTTCAAAGGTCCTGGGTTCAAACCCTGGTATCACAAAAGAGAAAGAAAGAGAATGAACCTTAAAATAAGGGCAACACTTTTTATTTACCTAGTGTTACCATGGCAAATAATCCTCACTCTGATCCTTGGTTCTTTACCTATTGAGATTAAACATCTGAAAAACACAGGGCATGGTGGCCCATCCCTGTAATCTTAGCACTGAGGCTGAAGCAGAAGGATCCCCTTGAGTTCAAGGCCAGCCTGGGCCACATAGTGAATTCAGGACCAGCCTGAACTACACACTGAAACCCGGTCTAAAAAAATTAATTAATTAATTAATAATAATAATCTGAAAAATACTGCTAGCTGCATGCTCCCTGGCTTTCTGTCACCATCACCAGGTGTCTGTTAGAAGTGGCAGGGATCAGGGCCAGGGATTTAGCTCAGTGGTTCCGTTGCTTGCCTTGCAAGCGCAAGGTCCCGAGTTTGATCCCTGGTACCAAAAATAAAAAAATAAAAAATAAAAAAAAGAAGTGGCAGGGATCAAAGGAGAGGTCAAAAGATCCAACACTGCCTGACTCCTCCACAGTCCAATGCTCACACTCCTGGGGAGAGGGGCACTCAATTTAATTAAAGGAAAGATGTATTAAAGTATATATTCAAAGGAAAAAATAAGCAGTTAACAAAAAAAAAAAAAGAAAAAAGCATCTACAGGAAAATGTTGTGTAACCAAGTTCCTACAACAGCATAACAACCATCCCCTGAGTGGCACAGGTCCAAGGACATAAGAGCGGTTCTCTACCCGGGGCTGTGCTGATGACCCCAAGTTTCTTTAGGGTCCCCAGGCACGTGGTGTGTGGAGAACTGCTTGTGGACTGACCAAATAGCAGATATACAAGAGAATAATTTTTCATAAAGTCTCTGCTGGGGTTCTTAATGATTCATTCACAATAGCTTTGTCATTATGCATGCTCAATTTCAAACCTTTAAATGGAAATCAACTTTTAAACAATTACAATGACACATAAAGAGGAAAACAGTGAGGGAAGTGTCTGCCCTATGCAGTAATTCTCAAGCGAGACAGTAGCACCCAGGGACAGGGAGGAGACCCTCCAGTATCCACACCAGCCCCTCTAGTGGCTGCAAACCTACACAATTCCCAGGACCCACTTCCTCGTCCTCAGACCTGCTCTGTGCCAATAGTAGCAGCCAGTCCCAGGCTGAGACAACAGGGAAAGGGACAACAGAATGAGGCAGGCTGGGCGCTAGCAGTAGTGACGTCACCTAAACAGAAAGCCCTGGCAAGGTGTCTTTCCAGCAAATGAGCCGCCCACCTGCCTGGGCTGCTGTCACTGCTGAACCAACTACTCCCAGGCTCCCCCCCCCCCCCCCGCCCGCCCGCCCCAGCAAAAGGAGACATTTCCAAGTAGCTATTCTTAAATTTGTTTTGGGAATCACAATATGAACACTGAAACCAGTCACAGAGACTCCTAAGAAGGCTGTTCTGACTTCACCTATCAGATCACCTTTACCTTTCACTCACAGACCACTGTCCCAGCCACCCTTAAGAGGCTTAGAAAATTTAAATTGTAAAACATAAATGCAAACTATGTCCCAGCCATTAATGCCATATATATATATGAAAGGGAAAAAAAATCCAGGGAAGATGTGAGAGCCAGTAACTAAAGACATAACACCCTGCAAAATGTTCCTGCAGCAACTGCAGTCGGGGAGCATAGACCTATTAGTTGACATGCACAGGCAGGTGTGTGATGACACAAAGGAAAGGATCCCCAAGAACACCAGCACAGCCTCGGATGGCACAGAGTCAGCAGCAGCCAGGAAGCAGGAGAGCAGTCCATGTGGACAACTTCAGACCCCTTAGGGACACTGTTTACCCTCCACCTACTTCCCCAGGAAAACCCTGCCCACTGCTCCCAGCCAGTATGGGGCAAATCCATCTCAGCCTCGAATGCTAATTTATATAGATGGACACTTGGACCATTTATCACAGGAAAAATATTTATGTAAAATCCCAGAGAGGATCAGTGTACATAAGACAACTGCCACTCCTGAGGTCTGGATTTGCTCCATCTGTGCACTGAAAGGTTAATGCCAGAGGGCATGGTGGAGGGAGCACACCCATAATCCCAGCTACCTGGGAAACTGAGGCAGGAGGATTACAAGTTTGAGGTCATCCTGGGCAATTTAGCAAAACCCTGCTTCAAATTAAAAATGTTCTATTGGGCCAGGGATTTAGCTCAGTGGTTCTGGCACCTGCCTTGCAAGCACAAGGTCCCGAGTTCGATTCCTGGTAACAAAAAACAAACAAACAAAAAACCAAAATGTTAACAGTGCAGATCTTTTTGAAGACTGATTAAAAAGCTAAACAAATAACCAAAACTTTGCACTTCACTTGGTGGAGTCAGACTCAGAAGGCTGATTCAAAGCCACACTTGAAGGCACAACTCTTTAATCATAGAATTTAGGGGCTCTGATTATGAGATGCAGTTAGCACAAAAGAAAAAAAAAAAAGAGAAAGAAAAGAAATCTGCCCAAGTGGCTGCTAGCAATTACCTGAGGGTGATATTAATAGAACTATTTTTAGAGTGCCTTCTCCTAACTGCACCCTGTTTGTTTACTCCATGCAGCTCTAATACAAATGTAAAACTCAAATCTTGCTTTGAAGAAGGGACCCAAAGGGCCTGGAGACAAGGTGGCATTGGGTTTCTCTGAGGATGGTACTGATACCATGACTGGCAGGTGCCAGCTGAAGAAAAAACGCAGCATGCAAAATGTCTCTGCTCCAAGACATTGCAGTGCAGTGTAATGACAGTGACAGATTCCCCCTTGAATGAACAAAAATGCCACTAGAGCAAAAACAGAAGTTTGCTAAAGGTTACTCTTCAAAAGACGAAATCAGCCAGCCATGGTGGTGCATGCCTGTAATCCTAGCACTTGGGTGGCTCAGGCAGGAGGATCACAGCAAGTTGGGCTACAAATACAAAGTAAGTTCAAGTTGAGTTCAGTCCCAGTACAAAAAAAAACAAACAAAAAACCAAAGTAAGTTCAAGGCCAGCCTGAACTACATAGTGAAACCCTGTCCCAACAAATAAACAAACAAAAAGACAAAATCAGCCAATTGTGGTGGCGCACACCTGTAATCACAGCCCTTGGGAGGCTAAGCATCGAGGATCACTCCAAGTTCAAGGCTGGCCTGGGCTACATAGTGAGTTCAACACCAGCCTAAACTACATAGTGAGACCCGGTCTCAAAAAGCCAAAAGGGGAAAAAAAAGACACGATCATCAGAAAATCAGAAACGGTAATATCTTCTGCTGTCTTTCAGCAGCACACCATACAAATGCTCTTAACATGAACAAAATTTCCCAGTTAGCCAGACTATTTTACCAATTCACCTATAGAAATGTCTCAAGGGGCCGGGGATTTAGCTCAGTGGTTCTGTCGCCTGCCCTGCAAGCGGAAAGACCCGGAGTTTGATCCCCAGTACCAAACAAAAAAACAAAACAAAACAAAACAACAAAAAAAAAGAAATGCCTCAAGTTCTGTTGCCAAGTTATTCCACAACAGCGTGCCTGGCCATGATCACTCACCATTTTACAATTCCTTGAGGACAGGAACCATGCCGACCTCCCTGAGTCAATACCCAGCAATCCAGACACATGCACGGTAGAGCCTCAAATCATTTCATGAATGAATGCAAAGGTGCTCATCATTACACTCTTCCAAATGCAAACAAGTGAGGCTATAGAACTTGTTCCTGACATGAACCAGGCTGGGAAGCAAAGTGTAGTGAAATAAAGAAACAAACCCGGATAAGCTAGAACATAACAGGTTTGAAAGCACTAGCTTCACAAGCACTCATAGCTCCCTTTCCAGTTGTAGAGTCAAGTCTGAACAAAACCCAAGTTTGAAGAGAGGAACACACTAACAGGAGACTTATTAATCAAGGATGAGAAGTCATGCAGTTAATCAGCTGCTTAAGTCACAAGGAGGAGACAAGAGCCTGTTCTTTTGGAATCCAAAGCTGCAGTACGTTCAATAGGGAAGAACGAACAGCAGGCAACCCATCAACTGTTTCTGACTGGAAGGTTCACATGGCAGGTTTGCCAGAGCTAACTCAACTGAGAAACAATTTAGATAGCGAGATCTTTCAAAACCTCAAGTCCTCTGCCAGAATTCAAGAACCTCTCATGTAGTGGCACTACACTACAATATCATGACTTATAAGACCCAACTGCAAATAAATGTGACTTTAAGACAGAACATGGAAGTGTTTTTAAAATCAGAAATTTATATCAAAATAAAATTTTAAATCATTTAAAGGCAAAAAAAAAAAAAGAAAGAACTAAAACAGACCGGCTCTCAAATGTCATCACTAGAAAGAAAAGAGGTGGATGGTGGGGGTGATGGACAGAAACCAGGTGGAAAAAAATCCAAAGCTTTAGGGGCAGCTGAAAAAAGTTCAACCCAAAGGCTGGGTACAGTGCCCTGGAGTCGGAATCCCTGGGCTTGAATCTCTGCTCTGTACCTGATCAGCGACCTGACCTTGAACAAAAGGCTCAGCCCCTGGTTCTTCAAGTTCTCCACTCTAAGAGGGCACAACTATGGTACTTCAGATTGGTCACAGAACTAAACATAATAACGTGTAAAAGTCGTGCTGCGCTACCCAGCATACAACAAATACTGAAACAAATACTTTGTAACTATTTTTCTCAATATTCTCACTTCCACGAACCCTTAGGTACCCAGCCAATGGTCCCCAAGGCGGCCAAAATACAAACACAGCTCTACGAACCACCACCATCTTCCGCTATTAACTTTGGAAACTTCTCTCGGGATTCGCCATCCATGTGGTGACAAAGGTTCCCTCTCTCGCGGGGACTGGGGAGCCTCGCAGGGACACAAGTGTCTGGGGCGAGTCCAGCCCACAGGTCCCGACTCACTGCCAGGACTCAGTGATCACCAAGGGCCCTCTGGCATTAACAGGATCCAACTGTTCACAAGGGACACTGATGGGACTAAGCCTCAGCCCTGGGCGCCTGAACCCCGCGCCCGCGATCCGTGACACCGCGGCGGGTGAGGACGGCGCCAACACCCCAAATAGCCAGGGCGCCCGAGGCAGGACACCTTCCCGGCCCGGATCTCGACACCACCCGTAAACAAGGCGCCCAAGATCCGCAGCCTGGGGTCCGCAACCCGGCGGAGGTCACGCCCGGCAACCTCTGACCTCTCCCGAGGGGCGCGGTCAGGCCCGGTCCTGAGGCCTGAGCAACACGGATCTTCCCCCACGGGATGCGAGCCGAACCGCGCGCCGGCCGAGGACACGGTTGGACGCGAGGCCCCGGCGACCGAGGGGTAGAGAGGGGGATGGGGCCAAACCGGCTGCTTACCGCGACCGCAGGCTGGGGACTCCGGGCCGGACGTGTCTCAAGGGCTCCCGCTGAGAAGGAGACGACGAGGGGCACGGGAAGGGAAGACCAAGTTCTGGTTCCCGCAGGTCCCGCAACGCTCTCCCAGCCTCCAACACCGCCGCTGTTGCCACCGCCTCGGGCTTTATGGCCAAGGCTCAGGCCCCGCTCCCACTTCCGCCACCGCCGCCGCCCCGAGCGGAAGAGTCCGTCACGAGACGCTCGACGCTAGGGGGCGGGGCCAGAGCCCCGCCTCAATCTCGCCTCACAGTTCCGGCCACCTCGCCCTTAGGATCGGATCACGTGGTATAAACATGTCTGCTCTCCGTGTGGAAATCGCCATCTATGGGACCCGTACAAGGAGCAGGACGGCGCCATGTTGGACCTGGGAACGCTTTCTCACCCATCCCGTCACCCCAGAATAAACAATGCCAGAGGAGGGACAACGAGGGTGAACTAATCTTACAGCAGTGTCCCTAGCCGGGGATTTAGCTCAGTGGCGCCGCGCCTGCCTCACAAGCTCAAGGATCTGGGTTCGATCCCTGGTACCAGAAAACAAAACAGCAGTGTCCCTCTTGGGAAGGTGCTGATCACTCAACCAAGTAGTCCTTCTAGGTGCCCCAAGCTGTGCAGGTCCTACAAAGCTTCCTGTTGAACTAACCCCAAGGGGAAATCTCCAAGTAGTGACGGTTGGGGGGGTGGGTTGTTTGTTTGTTGAGATATGGTCTCCCTATGTAGTCTAGGCTGGCCTCCACCTCGTGGCAATCCTCCTGCCTCAGCCGCCCCAAGCGCTGGAATTACAGGCGTCACCACCACACCTGGCTGGAGACAGTTCTTTGATGGATTTATCGAGGGAGAAGGTGGGCAATCATTCTTATTGTGCACTTTTATACCACAGCTTTGGACTATCTCAATTTGTCCCTACTTTAACCACTTAAAGGAAGACCGTTATCACCATTTCACTGGCTCCGCCTATCCAGGTCGGCACTGAGCTGATCTCTTCTCAGCCCTTTCCTGCCTAGCTCAGGAGAACCCCGTTCTTTTGAAATCGTTCACTCCTGTAGTGGGTGAACAGAGAACTCTTCAAAGAGGTGGTGCTGCATTGCAGCACCAGTGACTGCGACCTGATTTGGGAAAGAATCTTTACAGATCATGGATCTCAAAATGAGATCATCTGGATTATCCAAGGAGACTAACATCCAATGACAAGCAACCTTAAGTGACACAGCACAGTGGCAAACACCTGGAATCCCTCAACTCTGGGAGGCTGAAGCAGGAGGATTATAAATTCAAAACTACTATTAGCAAAATAAAATTTTTTTTAAAATCTGGGAATGTAGCTCAGTACAAAGGCCCTGAGTTTGATCCCCGGTGCCTCAAAAAAGAGAGGCAAGATGGGCACAGTGGTACATACCTGTGATCCCAGCGCCCAGGAGACTGAGGTAAGAGGATAGCTGTAAATTCAAGCCCTGCCTGGGCTACATAATACAATGCAAAACCAGCCTGAACTACATACCAAGACCCTGTCTCAAAAAACGTACAAAAAAGGAAACAACAGCAAAAACATATACATATATAATAATTCTCAGTCACTGAAAATTAAATGAACAATGGCATAGAGCTGCACCTTTTTTCTAAACAGGAAATGGATTGAGATGCTACTACACAGCAAGGTCCAGAAGAGAATTATGACAGTTAAGCTTCATTGACAACTTCTTGTTGTTTTCCAAGAAAAGATCTTGCCATGTAGTTCAGGCTGGTTTGAACTCACTACATAGCCCAGGCTGTCCTCAAACTTGAGATTATTCTCCTGTCTCAGCCTCCTGAATGAAGAGAAGACAGGTGTGTGTCACCACATCCAGCCCTCAGGCCATTTTGTCAGGCTACTAATCCCGTTAGTGAGAATACATCCTTAATGACTTAGTTACCTCTGGTCCTGGTTTAGATCCAAAATATCCCCCAGCCTCCTATATCTGAAGGAAGGTGGGTCCGATTAGAAAGGGCAGAAAAATAAATAAATAAATAAAAAATAAAAAAATAAAAAAGAAAGGGCAGGTCACTGGGGTCCTGACCCTGAAAGGTCTGTTCTTATCCCTGGCTCCTTCCCAGCTACCTGTTTCCTGGTTGCCGTGGGATGAGCACCTGTCCTCCACTAGGCACTCCCACCTTGGTGGTGGTGCCCACCAACAACAAAACCATAAGCCAAATCAACCTCTCCTCCTTTAAATTGTGGGTATTAGAGGGCTGGGGATCTAGCTCAGTGGTACCGCGCCTACCTCACAAGCGCAAGGTCCTGAGTTCGATTCCCAGTACCACAAAAAATAAATAAATAAATGTTGTGGATATTGGGTACTTTGTCCCAGTGACAAAAAAGACGATTAATACACTTCCCAGAGGCCCCTGCTCTCAAAACCATCACTTTCGGGGTAAAATGCCAACCTAGATATATCTGTGGGGCCAACAAGGGGACACAATTTTTTTTTTTTTTTGTACCAGGGATGGAACTCGGGACCTTGCGCTTGTGAGGCAGGCAGTGGAACCACTGAACTAAATCCCTGGCCCTGGGACACTAATATTTAGACCATCAAAAATGCCAAAGTCAAGCTGGGTGTTCATGCCTGTAATCCCAGTACTCTGGAGGCTGAGGCAGGAGGATTGCTACAAGTTCAAGGCTAGCCTGGGCTACATAATGAGATCTTGTCTCAGAAAAAAAAAAAAAAAGTCAAAATAAGGAAGACAAAAAAGCTGGATACAATTTGGGGCTCCTCTGTCCAGCCATACCATATCCACTTGCTCCCCTCCCTTTCTCTCTTGGTCACCACCCCTACTTGCAGGCTATCACTCTGCTTCATGGAAGGTCACTGCCACCCGGGGCTGGTCTCACCAGAGGCTGAGGCAAAGACGGGCACAGGTCCTCCTGAAAGGACTCACAGGACCTTGACTTGCCTAGTGGTCACCTAGCAAAGCCAGGCAGTAGTGCCCAAGGATATGGGGGGCTGCACCTCCTTGCTAAAGCCTGGACTTTAGATGACCCCCAAAGGGAGGTCTTGACACAGGGTCTTGCTAAGTCACCAAGTTGCCCAGGCTGAGCTTGAACTTGCCATCCTTCTGCCTCACCCTCCTAGAGTGCTGGGATAACAGGCATGCACCATCATGCCAGGCACCTTTGCTCTTTCTTTTTTTTTTTTTTTTTTGGTACCAGGGATCGAACTCGGGTCCTTCCACTTGCGAGGCAGGCGGCGAAACCACTGAGCTAGATCCCCTGCCCTTGGGCACCTTTGCTCTTTACAAGTTGATCATTGTTGGGAGCACTTCTACATAAATTTTTGGGAAAAATCATTTCATAATGAAAGTATGACTATAGCTGTCTAAGGCCCAATGTTGCATTGCGCCAGAGCCTGCGATGGCATTCAGAAACATAACTCCGTTTTACCTCTGGTCACAGCTGAAGCCTCAATGGTCTGTGATGCTGTGGCACTCAAAGGCAAGATTGCATCAGCTGAAGACATCCTGGTTCCTTGAGAATCCAGTAGTAATACAAAAGAGAAAGGTTTCATCTGGGCCAGGTCAAGTTCCTTATCAGTTTAATTTATCCCACCTGCAGAGGTGGGAATGCTCTCCTTTCTGCCCTCATCAGCATGAGATTTGCATCTGCATAGGATCAGACATAAGATCACCACCCCCCTAAGTCACCCAATGCTCCCTCCAATCATTGTATGTACCCAATAAATGCTGGCTAGCTTGGAGAGTCCTTGTCTTTGCCCACTCAGGGGCACTGACCTCCCGGCCCCCCATATACTTTGAAATTTTGCAAGTCTCTAATTGTCCTTTTCTAGGCAGAGTATTTATTATTGTAGCTAGGTAAGTTAGAGTATCCAGGAGGCAGTTAGACAGGGCCACTCTCCAGGCCCCAGCCCTCAAGGAGCCAACATGGAAAATAATTAAGGCACATTTATTGGTTAACATTATAAAAAAGGAAAAGGGGTACTACTTCCCCTAGAGATAGATCCCCATGATCGATATTGTAAAGGGGAAATTCCTTGTATGTGACTTGTTTTCCCATTTGATCCCCATTTAATCAATATTACCTGGGTGACTCTACTTGTAATCTTATTGGTTGGTTGTAGTTTCCCCTACCTCATGCCCACCTTGTAATTTTCCATTGGGTCTTATAGTTTTGTCCCACCATGAACCCGCAGCTCCTCATGGCTTTGCTCCATAAAAACCCTCTGGGAGGGCTGGGGATTTAGCTCAGTGGTTCTGCCTCCTGCCTCTCAAGTGCAAGGTCCCCCCCCCCCGCCCCCGTACCAAAAAAAAACCCTCTGGAAAGAGGGTCCCAGGCAACCCACTTTCCAGTGCCCCCTTCTGTCTTTCTTAGAAGCTATCTTTCTCTATATAAATTTTCCTATTCTTAACCTCCCTTGTTCCTAAAATTCATTCTTCGATTTTAGAGAACACAAACTCAAGTTTCAAATATCTAGTAGGTTTGGGAGTCACATCTATTCCCCCTAATCAAGAGGATATCGGCCTCAGATAAATCATCTCTGATGTTTGCTATAGTGATAGGAAGCTAACACAAATCCCAGGGGGACTCAGGATTTGGAGGAGCAGAGAACTGAAGTTGGCTTTGCCCCTCTTCCGTAGCCTGTTCTGTGGGCTTGCTGGAAACATTCAGGATCTCAGGTGTAGAAACACAAATGCTGGTGTTAAAACGTCATTTCCATCATCTGACATTCAGATTTACTGGCTGCATTTGACCTGGCAGCCTTGTGTGGGAAGCCGACAGAATCTGTGCTGTCTCCTAACGTGGCCCTGGTGCCTGCTTCTCCTTCCTCCAAGTCTTTTTTGGCCTTTATTTGCTGCCCCAAGGTAGGGCTCCCAGTAAAGGAGGCCCTGGACAGCTGGGTGTGGGGCTTTGCTCAGGAAAGAGCAGACAGTTCCAACTGGATGTCTCTCTCATGTCCCTTGGAGAATCCTCACTGCAGAAACATGGCCTCAGTGTCCTCTGCAGTGGGCTGCAGATGACAATTCCTGCCCTTCTGAGGGCCTCAGATGGATGAGAAGATCCGATGACTTTCAAAGGGCAGGGCAGCTACGACACTGCAGTTGCCTCTGTCACCCTGAGCTCTCTGGACTAGGGGATGCTGCAGCTATGTGTTCCCTCCAAGCTGTCACATGGGCTGGTGACAGCTCACCTACCCCTACTGCACCTGTCGATTTTTGTTTTCTTTTTTGGTACTGGGGATCGAAGCCAAGACCTTGCACTTTCAAGGCAGGCAGTGGCACCACTGAGCTACATCCCTGGCCTTGCAAGGGCTTCCGTCTAGCGTCTAGCAATTCCTTCCCTCCAGGGCTCCAAGTATGGTCCTGCCCCTGGGCCTTCACCTGTGGCCCCAGCCCATTTTCTGTTCTTAATGACAGAATACCACTTACAGACTGGGTAGGGTACCTTATAAAGAAAGGATTATTTATTTACTTTGTTCTGTTTTCTTTTGTTTTTGAGACAGGGTCTCGCTGTGTGTTTCAGGATGGCCCAGAACTCCCTATGTGACCCAGGCTGGCCTTGAACTCCTGCCTCAGCCTCCTAAGTGCTGGGATCACAAGTGTGCACCACCGCATCTGGCTCATTCCTTCTTATGGTTGAAGAAGATAAACTGTATTTTGATTATTTGCTCATTGGCTGGTGGACATTGGAGTTGTTCTGCTTATGCCATTAGGAATAGCAAGATTCTGCATCCCCACCAGTGCCCAGGCATGTGCTTAACATACAAGGAGTCCAAAAGAAAAAAAAAGAAAAAAGAAAAAAGAAACATACAAGGAGTCCAGTGTTACTGAGGATAGAAGCAGATCCTCAAGTGATAGGGACAATCATGCTCATCCCCCCACACACACCCCAGAGGGACCCGAAGTGCCTCTGCAGACCCCTAACCCAGTGCCCATGTTGGAACTGGAAGTAGTTAAGGCTCAGCTAGCTTGGTCATTCAGGGAGGTGCTGATCCCACAGGACCTGTTCTGCTACTGGGTGGAGACACCCGAGGGCCTGCAGCGTCAGCCCTCCCAAAGCCCATGGAAAAAGCCATGAGTACACCAACAAAGAAGGCAGCACCCTCTGGAAACCCAGTCTGCCAGCACATTTACACGGACTCCAGGAAACTGCATTTTGTTTTTCTTTTTGCTTTTGAGGTGGGTCTCTCTAGAAGGCCCAGGCTGACTTCAAACTCACTATGTAGCCCAGGCTGGGTTAGAACTTGCAATCCTCCTGCCTCAGCCTCCTAAGTGCTGAGATCCAAGTGTGTGCCCAGCTCCTTTCTTTCCATCTGAGTCTCAGTTCAAGTGGCGCTCCAGCAAGGCCCTCTGGGATCTCCTGCACTGCCCAGCCACTCTTCTCTAAATTCACACATTTAGAAATGGTCCTTTGCCAGGCATCATACCACATGTCTGCCATCCCAGCACTTGAGAGGCTGAGGCAAGAGGATTGCCTCAAGTTCCAGGCCAGCCTGGACTGCATAGCAAGACCCTGTTTCGAGAAACACCAAACCAAAACCAAACAGAACTCAGCTCCAGGAGGGGCTATGACCTCTGTGACCTCTGTGCTCTTCCTGGCCCCTGCTCCCCACCCTTCCCAGAAGGAATTCCTGCTTTTCCTGTAAGAGGAGTCTGGCAAGGTGCCTTCTGCATTCACTCATCTGCTGGACAAGTGGCTCCCAAGGGTCCCCGAAGACAGGACAGAAGGGTGCCTCCCTGAAGACCCAGTGTCCAGCCTCCTCACCTGGTGGCTGCCATTCCCCGGGGCCATCATTATCTCAACACAGCTGGCGCAGGGCCACGCCCACTTTGTAAAAAGAGGTGTGGAAGTGACACATGTGTCACTGCTCACATTCCCTCGGCAGGAGCCAATGTATGCCCACACCTCCGAGCAATTGGGAGAAATGGGGTGGCAGTCCACATTTTGGTGGACAGCTTTCTTCTTGTGCCATAAACACAGCATAATAAATGCCAAAGCTAAGAAGCAAGGTGCCAGGGTGTATCAGGAGAGGTACCCAACATAGCTCAGGAGACAGATGTCAAGACACATGACAATTTAACATCAGCAGGGCATGGTGGCGCACACTTGTGATCCCAGCACTGGGAGGCTGAGGCAGGAGGGGATTGCTGCAATTTCCAGGCCAGGCTGGGCTACACAGTGAATTCCAGGCCAGTCTGAACTACACAGCAAGATCCTGTCTTGAAAGAAAGACAAGAAAAGTAAAGCAAAGAAAAGCTTACACATGTGACTCAAGAAAGGTGACTGACTGCCCTAAAGAAGGCTAAACTTGACACATTTCTAGCTAAATGGATGCACCTTGAGACCACACTCCTAAGTGGAATAAATCAGACACACTTATTTAAATACCACATTGTTTCTCTGGTGTGAGAAAACAAAAGTGGAAATAAGGACCAAAATGTATAATAGATATTGGGAAATGGTACGAAAATGTTCAAGTGACAAGGGGAACAAGGGAAGGGAGGGAAGGAAAGAAGGGACAAGAACAAAAGAGAATAGAAGGAAAAAATGGAAACAAAGCTTTTGTAAATAAGGAGGGAAAGAGGGATTGGAGGGAGGGAATAGGAAAAAAAAGAAAGAAGATATATCATGTACATGTACAAATTTCCTATGATGAATGTTATCATTATTTATATCTAAATTGTACCAACAAATGTTTTGCTTAAAAAAAAAAAGAGGGCTGGGGATTTAGCTCAGTAGTTCCGTCACCTGTCTGGAAAGCACAAGGTCCCGAGTTTGATCCCTGGTACCAAAACAAAAAGAAACTTTTTTTTTAAGTGAATAAAATTGCTGCCACCAGAGTGACACCGTGTGAGGGGCTTGGAGGAGACATCGCATCACACTCATTCTGGAAAGTGCTGACAGATCCGCAAACCAACAGTCAGAGGGAAGGAAACCCAGCTGGAAGGCCCAGTGGTGGGCCACAGGAGCTGGACTCCACGTGGAGAGGTCTTCCTGCATTCCTGGGTTGATAAACAGGGTCAGGACTGAGGATGGAGGGAAGGACCCTGTAGGGCTATCTCTTCAGACAGGAAATGGATGAGTCCCATGCATAGGGAGGTGGCAGAACCAGTCCCGTGGCAGCGGCCCTCTGCCTGACACCCCCAGATGAACAAGAGATCAAGAGATCCCTCAAATCACTGCCATTGGCAGGTGGCAGTTTTGTTGTGTTCTTTCCTCACTGTCCTCAGATCTGGGGGTGGGCACAGTATGTCCATGGGCATCTCACCTCCAGGGATCCTGCCTGTCCTGCTTCTGCCTCCCTGGATGCCGAAGGAGGCTGCAAACCCCCTGGGGAGGCTGAAGGACAGGACTTGGCCAGAGCCCACGCATTGCTCCAGAAGGGCCCTGGACTTGAGTCACTGAACTGATAGTCTATTCCTGCATAGCAAAAACTCCTCACTGGGTAAGTGATGCACACCTGTGATCCCAGCACCCAGGAGGCTGAGTCAGGAGGACTGCTGTGAGTTCAAGGCCAGTCTGAATAGCAGAAACACCACCATCTCAGAAAAAGTCTAAATAAACAAACAAACAGAATGAATGAATGAACCAGGTGTGATGTAGCTCAGTGAAAAGGCCATGGGTTCAATCCTTAGTCTTTTTTTTTTCTTGGCATTACCAGGGATTGAACTCTGGACCTTGGGCTTTCAAGGCAGGCTTGGCACCACGGAGCTAACTCTTCGGCCCCAATCCTCAATCCTATTAAGAAAGTCAAGCTGGGGATTTAGCTCAGTGGTGCTGCCGCCTGCCTGGCAAGCGCTAGGTCCAGAGTTCAATCCCCGGTACCAAAATAAAAGAAAAAGAAAGGGAAAGAAAGAAAGTCGCACAAAGTGGTGTCCACAGAAGCCTGCTGTGATGCAAGTGGGCTCTGGTTCAGGGAGGGGGCAACAGATCCGAGCATAGGAAAGGCAGGGGTTGAGGACCCCAGCCCATAGGGAGCTGGAGACCACCCCATTGCAGATGTTGATTTGCCATCTGTATGGCAAGACAGGGAGGCTGGGTAAGGTACAGAGAAAAGCGGGACACCTGGTCCCAGGCTTGGAGGGGACCGTCCAAGGTCACATGGGCCTCGAAGTTCAAAGGGTCCCTGTGCCTGGGTCCCATGGTGGCACACAGTGACACACGGGGAAGCCAGTGAGTGTGGAGGGTGCCCCATCCCTCTGTAACAAACCTCACTCCTGAGTAGCCAGCCAAGTCCACAGGAGCCACCTTCCTGGCCTCCCAGTTGCCTTCCTCAGGCCCCACTCCAGGAGGAGCCCACACCTCTTCAATTGCCATGGTGAGGACCAGGTCTCTGAGGCCAGGATCCTATAGGCACTGCCACACAGTTGTCCATCCTGCTGATGACAGCACAGAGGTAGTAAGGTCGCTGGGTCATCTGTGAGCAGGACCAATCTTTCCCAAGGGGCCTCCACTGTCACATCCATACCCATCCCCTGTGACACCATGGCCTGGGGTATGACAGATGGGTGCAGGAGACTTCAGAGGGTGCCTGGAGTCCTACTTGGGAGGCTGAGACAGGAGGATCACTACTTGACCCCAGTTCATAGCGAAACTCTGTCTCAAAAAAAGAAAAGAAAAAGAAACTGGAGGTTGGGCTGGGGATTTAGCTCAGTGGTTTCGCCACCTGCTGCGCAGGCACAAGGGCCGAGTTCGATCCCCGGTACCAAAAAAAAAAAGAAATTGGAGGTGGCTCTAGTCTTCCTCTACCTTTCTGGGTTGAAATTGACCATACAGAGCCTTTGAGCTGCCTAGGGTGAGAATAGAGAAGACACAACACCTACTCACCGACACAACCTGACCCATCCCCTCAGGAAGCAGCACCACACACAGACCAGGGGAGCCTGCTGGGCCCCAGTCAGTTACCATTGACCGTGCCTTTTTTTTTTTTGAGACCAGGTATCACTATGTAGCCCAAGCTGGCCTCAAACTCATGGTGATCCTCCTGCCTCAGCCTTCCCAGTGCTGGGGTTAAAGGTATGCACACAACCATGCCTGGCCTTGTTTTTTTAGTGCTAGAAATTGAATCCAGAGCTGCACACATGCCAAACAAGTGCTCTGCCAATGAACCATGCCAGTGTAGTTTTATAGTATTTTGTTGAGAATTTATTTCTAAAATGATAAAAGAACTTGGCCTATAGTTTAATTTTCTGATTTTTTTCTTTTGTGTGTACCGGGGATTAAACTCGGGACTTTGCACTTTTGAGGCAGGTGGTGGAACCACTGAGCTAAATCCCTGGCCCTCTTGTGATGTCTTTATCTGGTTTACATATCACATAACAGTGCTCTCACAGAAGGAGTTGGATGCAGGGCATGATGATGTATGCCCATAATCTCAGCATGTAGGGAGGCTGAGGCAGGAGGATCACCTCAAGACTGACACCAGCATGAGCTACATAGTGAGTTCAAGGCCAGCCTAGTGAAACCCTGTCTCAAAAAACAACAACAACAACACACAAAAACAGAATGAATTTGAGAGTTTTCACACTTTTTTTTTGTTGAAAATTGAATAATATAATAGGGCAACTGTAGAATTCACTTCTAATTCCTTGTCAGGATTTGTTGTTAGCACTGCTGATGGTAGCAGTTATTATTTAGGAGTAGAGGGTAAGATGAAGTCTAACTACATAAAATCCAACTTGTACTCCTGAGCAGCTGGGATTCCAGGCATGCACTACGGTGTCTGACACAGTTATTGTTTTTATAGGGAATAAAAATTGTGACACCTTTTCTCAGCCACTGCACGATCGTGGCAGCTACACCCTATAACAAAAGGCAGACTAACAAGAGAAAAACGCAACAGAGTTATTTAATCAAAGTTTGATGTGATGGGGAGAGTTCAGAACAAAGATCCAAAGACTCAGGGAAAACTGACTCACTTGTTTTGTTCTTCGAGACAGGGTCTCATTATGTGGCCCAGGCTGGCCTTGAACTCATAGTGATCCTCCTGCCTCAGCCTCCCCAGTACTGGGATTATAGGCACGCAACACCATGCCTTCCCTCTCTTTTATTTACTATTTTGAGATAGGGCCTCCTTAGGTTTCCTTGCTTCTGGGCTGGGTTTGAACTTGCAATCCTCCTGCCTCAGCCTTTATTCTTTTTTTTTTTTTTCAGCCTTTATTCTTGAATAATATGCTTCAGGTTGTTGCAAGCTTTCCATGGCTTTCCAAAGTTCTCAGAGTGCTGGTTCTGACATTTTTGCCAGTTTTCTGGTTAATTTTGCAGGGAAGATGATTTTTGGAATTTTTTAAGACTGCCATTTTCACTGACCTCACTTACCACTACATGCCTTTTAAACTTCAAAATATACCCTGAACTTCTCCAAATGGGACTAATTAGTCTAAAGTGTGCCCTTCCCTGAGTGATCAGCATTTCCTTCTGTGTACATTGCTGTTTTCACCACCGCCTGGGGAATGTGGCCAGCAGGTATAGGAAGGCTCCGGGGAGGGCTCTGAGTACTCTCTCTAGAGCCTCCTGCGCACTCTCCTCCTGACCTTGTGCTCAGGGAATTAGCAGCAGCAGCTTGAAATCAGCAGTGCAAGTCTCCACACCACAGAAACTGGCAAAAGCTACATAATATTCCTCCCCACCTCTAATCAAGACAGCTTTTTTTTTTGCTTTGTTTTGGATTTAGTTTTTTGGAGACAGGGTCTTTCTGTGTAGTTTATTGAACTCACTATGTGGGCCAGGCTGGCCTCAAACTCATGGGGATCCTTCTCCCTCAGCCTCTTGAGTGCTGGGATTACAGGTGTGTGCCACATCTGTCTGGATTCTTAATCTGAGTCCCATTACATAATCATTCTTCACTTAGCATGACTTTACAGATTATACACTGATGTGTAATTGTCACCATTAATGTTTGCAATGTCATTTGAATGAATGAACCACTATTTCTTTAACCCCTCCTATGGTGACTTCCAGTTTGATTATTTCTATTGTTTTACCATGGGGGACGTCTTTTTTTTCTTTCTTTCTATTTTTTGGTACCAGGGATCGAACTCAGGACCTTGTGCTTTTCAGGCAGGCCCGGTGCCACTGAGCTAAATCCCCAGCCCAAGGGATGTCTTTGTGTAATGAGCTTTCTGTGACCTGTTGAACTCCCTTGAAGCTTGGGATGCACCATGTAAGGTGGTCACACCTGTAATCCCAGTTACTCAGGAGGCTGGGGCAAGACAATTATAAATTCAAGGCCATCCTGGACAATTTAATGAGACCCTGTCTCAACAAAATAAAACAGGAAGGACTGTTGATGTAGCTCAGTGCTCCCTGGGCTCAATGCCCAGTACTGGGGGGAGGAGGAAGAAAGAGCTTAGAACAGGCCATCTTCCCAAAAGGGCGGTCAAGACAAAAAAAAAAAAAATACACTGCCTCGTGGATCATTAATCCCTTTATTTAGTGAGTGTCTGCTGTACGACTGAGCAGAGCACCTGATGCAGGAACCCTGAAAGAACATGGACCTTTGTGGATGTTCACACAAAGGTGCTATATTTATCTTTTTCTTTCCTTTTTTTTTTTTTTGAGACAGAGTCTTACTATGTACCCCAGGCTGGCCTCGAACTCGCAGCAATCTTCCTGCCTCAGCCTCCCAAGTGCTGGTATTACAGATGTGTGCCACCACACCTGGCAAAAATTAATTTTTTCTGGCCTGTGAATTTAAGTATCTAAACTTTTCCTCCATGTATTTTGAAAATATCCCAGTTAAGAAAAAAATAAGAACTAAGGAAAAAAAAAAAAAAAAAGAACTAAGATACATCATGTTCAGGTACAAACACCCAATGATAAATGTAAATGTATTGTATACCTAAAATGTACCAATAAATATATAAATAAAAAAAATTTAAAAAAAGAAAATATCCCAGTTATATTGCATCATAAGATACACATATATTTAATGTTAAAAGCATTCAGCTGTTGAATTTAAGATTTTTTTGCGGGGGGGTTAGTACCTGATGGAACTCAGGACCTTTTTTCTTTCAAGGCAGGCGGTGGCACCACTGAGCTAAATCCCCAGCCTGATGTTGAATTTAACATTTTATTGTATTTTTTTGGTACTAGGGATCGAACTTGGGTCCTTGTGCTTGCAGGGCAGGTGTTGGAACCACTGAGCTAAATCCCTAGCCCCTAAGATTTTAAACTGTACCAAGAATTTGTTGTCATGGTTCAGTTGTCATCTTCTACTTCTCTGGCTCTATTCTTCTCTTCCTCTGCTTCCTCTTCTCCCTTCTTTTTCTTTAAGAAGTTGGAAACTAAATTGGCCCAGACCTTGCCCATTTTAACAGACCTTGATGATACATGGTATTTGCTCTCCTAGTCAAGTGTGGGAGGCAAATATGCAAAGAAATCAGTAAAGATAGTGCACATGAAAAGCCACAGGAAGCAGGATGCTGTGGTAAAGGCCTGTAATCCCATCACTGATGGAAGCTGAGGCAGGAGGATCAAAAGTTGGAGTCACCTCTGGGCAATTTAGCAAGATCCTTTCTAAAAAAAATAAAAATAGATACATTGTACTAGTCACGTGCCTCAGTGCAGGAACAAAATACCTAACAGCCACAACCTAAGGAAGGAGAGGTTTATTTTGACTAATGTTTCAGTCCCTGGCCAGCTGGCTGCAAGGCAGAAGCTGGATGACTGAAGGGCCTGAGGGAGAGAGCTGCTCACCTCATGAGCCCAAACAGCAGAAGGAGAAGGGCGGCGCCAAGGAGGGAGACAAATTCTCCACGCCACACCCCAGGAACCACCTCTCCCGACCAGGCCCCGCCTCCAAACTGCAAGTCAGCTAGGGCACCAATAATCTACCTCCCCCACAGCCTGGCCCATGGCTGCAGGAGACTTTGGGAGACATCTTAGATTTAAACCAAGACATGTCAATGATGTAGCTCAGTGGTAGGATACACTTGGGTTCAATCCCCAGTATGACTAAAAGTCAAAGGAAAATAAAACTATAGGATGCAAGAATGGGACTTACTCTCCCGGAGGTCAGGAGAGCTTATTAGAAGTGGCAGAGGCCAGGGATTTAGGTCAGTGGTTCCACAGCCTGCCTCACAAGCGCAAGGTCCCAAGTTCAATCCCCGATACCAAAATAAATAAATAAAGAAATAAATAAAAGAGGTGGCAACCACAGTTTTGGGATGGGAAAGCAAGGAAGAACATTCCAGCAAAGGCACTGAGTGTTTGAAGCACCCCTAGAGCTCTGTCCAGTTTGTGCTACCTAACAAACTGCCTAAGACTGACTATTTTTTTTTTTTTAGACAGGGTCTCGCTGTGAAGTCCAGGCTGGCCTCAAACTTCCAGTTTGACGCCTCAGCGTCCCCAGTGCTGGGATTACAGGCATGTGCCACCAAGTCTGGCAAGACTAACTACTTTCTAAAAAGATGGAACTCAGGCTGGGGATTTAGCTCAGTGGTCCCACCACCTGCCTTGCAAGTGCAAGGACCCGAGTTCGAGCCCTGGTACCCCCCCCCCCCGCCCCGCAAAAAAAAAGAAAGATGGAACTATGTTTCTCACAGGTGTTGGAGCACCAGCAGCTGCAGTTGCTGCTGTTGAAGGGTGCTGTGTGTTTCCAAGATGGCACTTTGGTGCTACGGCCCAGGCAGAGGATGCAGACTTGCACATGGTCCAAGGAGAAGGGTAGGACACCTGACTACATGTGATGCCTCTTTCAGAAAGGCCTTGATGCCATTCTTGGGAGAGGAGCCCTCCTGGTCTGATCACCTCTTAAAGGCCCCACTTTTGATTTTGTTTGTTTTCTTTCTTTCTTTCTTTTTTTTTTTTTTTTTTTTTTGTGGTGCTGGAGATTGATCTCAGGACCTTGTGCTTGCAAGACAGGCATGGTGCCACTGAGCTAAATCCCTGGTCCTATTTGTTTGTTTTCTTAAATCAGGGTCTTGCTATGTAGTTCAGGCTGGCATTGAATTCACTATGTACTCCAGGCTGGCCTGGATCTCACAGTGATCCTCCTGCCTCAGCCTCCAGAGTGCTGAGATAACAGGCATGTGCCACCACACCTTCCTAAGCCCCTGTTTCTTTCTTTCTTTTTTTCTTTCTTTCTGGTACCAGGGAAACTCAGGACCTTATGCTTGCAAGGCAGGTGGTGGGACCACTGAGCTAAATCCCCAGCCCTCTTTTTTTTTTTTTTTGATATGGGGTACCGGGGATCAAGCTCAGGACCTTGCACTTGCAAGGCAGGTGCGGTGCCACTGAGCTAAATTCCCAACCCCATTGTTTTGTTTTTTGAGACAGGGTCTCACTATGTACCTCAGGTTGGCCTTGAATTCAAGGTGATCCTCTTGCCTCAGCCTCCTGAGTCCTGGGGTCACAAGTGTATGCCACCATACCAGGGATGATGATGATGATTATTATTATTATTATTATGATGATTTTAAATAGGAGCTGGGATTGTACCCAAAGCCAGGCAAGTTTTCTGCCATGGAGCTACATCCCCAGCTCTGATGAACATTTTGAATTTTAATCATTGTCTTTTATTTTTAGGTAGAGTAGGGATTTATTTAACCTGTGAAAACCAGTATTTTATAGCCAAGTCATAAGCAATACTTGGCTATATTTAAAAGGAAGCCTACAGAGATGAATCTACAGCCATGTTTATAGTGGTTCAGCTCATGATAGCTAAATCTTGGAAGCAGCCTGTATGTCCATCAGCAGATGAATGGATGAAGAAAATGTGGTGTAGGGGCCGGGGATTTAGCTCAGTGGTTCCGGCAGGCACCCTCCTCTCAAGGGCAAGGTCTCAGTTTCGGTCTCCGGTACCAAAGAAAAAGAAAATGTGGTGTTTACACAGCATGGAGTACTACTCTGCCATAGAGAAGGATAAACTTGGGTCATTTGTAGGAAATTGGGTGTACCTTGAGACCATAATGTTAAGTGAAATAAATCAGACACACAAGTTTCAATATCGCATGTTTTTTCTCATATGAGAAACTCAAAGTATAAATAATTTTAAAGCAAAATAAATGACAGGTAATAGGAAACAGGGAGACAGATGTTTTACAAAAGGAAAAGGGACAAAGAGATGAAAGGGAGGAGGAGGCAGAAACTAAAAGGAAGATGTATGATTTCCCTGTACTGACTCCCCACCATGAATGTGATCATCATGTACTGCAACATGTACAGTGCTAATAGTAATAATAATAATAATATTAATAATAAGTGAAAAAAAAAGTGAGCCCATCTTGGGGCAACATCGGGCAAACACCAACAGAACTGATGGAGGCCTGGCCCAACCCTGATGGGGAAGGCTTATCCCCGGCACTGACCGCCCCCCACTGCAGGACCATATTTAGGCCTCACAACTGTAGGAGCTGCTCATTTTCCCCACATGTTGGGATGGAAATTGAGGGCCCAGAGGCTGAAGTGAGCTGTGAGGACCGTGTATTGCTGGGGGTTAGTGGCAGGTTGGGAGCCCGTGTGTGCTTCCCTGGCTCCCTCCTACATCTTATTTGTTTTATCCAGATTCTGAAAGCTCCCAAGATGAGTACCTTTGTTTTTTGTTTTTTGGGTTTTTTTGTCTTTTTGAGACAGTGTCTGGATATGCAGTCCAGCCTGGCCTTGAACTTACAGTGAGTTCCTCTTGCCTCAGCCTCCCCAGTGCTAGGATTATAGGCGTGTGCTACCACACCCGGCCTAAAATGCATATCTTTGGAGAACAACTAATACCATTTTCTTTAAAATCATTCCAGAAAATAAATAAAAAATAAAATTATTCCAGAAAATTGAACAGGAAGAAATTCCCCCAAACTTAATCTCCAAGGCCAGCATTACCCTGTGTGTGATTAACTAATGGTCAACTTGTAATGCCCAGCTGAACTGAATCAGTGTGTGGATGATTCACCTGAGAATTGTTGCCAATAGCTAAAAAGAACTGGCAGGGAAGATTGAAGGCTGTTGATTTTCTAGGAGAAGCTTGCTGTGGATGGTTTTCCTGGTGTGAATTTAGCTGTTCTCATTGGAGGAAGAGCTCAGGCCTCGCTGTCCCTGGGAATGCCTGTTCTCCTTTGGGGGTCTCTGATCTTCACCGTGAACATCACTTCCTGGCTCCAGTGTGGATCACTCAGCCAGGTGGCACAAATCCTTTAATCTACCAGCGCAGGTTTTCTGGCTTCCACCACTGGCCTTTGGGGCTTCCTGATGCAGATCCTCGATACATACAAGTATGAGTTACTGCCATGGGTTCTAGGTTACTAGCTGGACACATGGAGGACATTGCCTCGGACTCTAGGCCTTCAGCTGGACTTATGTGGGACATTGCAATGGAATCCAGACCATTGGTTGGGTTCCTTGGGTCTCTAGTGTGTGGCTAGATCTCTTGCACTCCTCAGCATTTGATTTTCTTGGTGAATATTATAAAATCTTATAAATTATGTGTCCTACGTTAAATCAATTTCCCTTGCAAAACCCTAACCACAACACCCTGATACCAAAAAAACAAGCCAGGCCAGGTGGCACACACCTGTAATCTCACCACTTGGAAGGCTGAGGCAGGAGGATTGCCACAAGTTTGAAGCCAGCCTGGGGTGTATAGTGAGTTCAAGGCCAGCCTGAATTACATAGTGAGACCCTGTCTCAAACCAAACCAAACCAAGGGGCCGAGGATTTAGCTCAGATTTCGCCGCCTGCTGCATAAGCACAAGGACCCGAGTTCAATCCCCAGCTCCAAAAAAAAAAAAAACACAAGCCAAAGACCCAAAACAAAAAGAAAGCTACAGCCCAATATCCTTGATGAACGCTGAGCCCAAAATCTTCATCGAGATACTAGCAGATGCAAACCAATAAAACATTAGGAAGAGTATTCACCACGATCAGGTAGGATTCATCCCATGGATGCAGAAAGGGTTCCACATACACCAAGTGATGAGCAAGACAGACTGCACCAACAGGATGAAGGACAAAAGCCCAGCAATCATCTCCATAGACACAGGAGGGCATTGGGTGAAGTTCACGATTAAGATCTTGAACAGATTAGGTGCATAGGAAAGGACCTCCACATAGCAAAGGCCCTGGCTAATGAGCCCACAGGCTGACATCATTCTGTGTGAGGAAAAATGGGAGGTTTTCTAAGATCAGGAACAAGTATTGTAGAATAGGTAAGTTAATTAGATATCTATCTATCTATCTATCTATCTATCTATCTATTTATTTATTTATTTATTGGTACCGAGGATCAAACTCTGGTCCTTGTGCTTGCAAGGCAGGTGATGGAATCACTGAGCTAAATCCCGGGAAGTTAATTAGATATCTTGTAGGCAGTTAGACAGGGCCTGAAACAAGGACTATCAAGACACATTCACTGAAGGCCAGGATTGTAAAAGAAGAGAAACTACCACACCCAACTAGGATGAATAGCAGTGATTGATATTTTAAATAGGTATCAGTCACCTGGGTGGGGAACCCAGATCTTCCAAGAAAGATCACTGACCCATCCCTTATCAAAAATCCTTGCTAGGGGCTGGGGATTTAGCTCAGTAGTTCCGCTGCCTGCCTTGCCAGTGCAAGGACCTGAGTTCGATCCCTGGTACCAAAAAAAAAAAAAAAAATCCTTCCTCATTCCTTATACGCCTGCTATATGACTTGCTTTCCTATTGGATCCCATTTAATCAATATTACCTAAGCGACTGTACTTGTAATCTTACTAGTTGACTATAGCTTTGTCCCACCTTGAATCCGCCTCACCTCATGGCTTTGTCCCATAAAACATCTTTGAGAAGCAGGGTCAGCGGGCAACCCATTTTGTGGTCCCCCCTCTGTCTTTTAGACAGCTTTCTTTCTCTCAGTGAATTCTTCCTACTATTAACCTCCGGTGTTCCTAGAATTCATTCTTCAATTTTAGATTATTTTTGCGGGGGGGTTACCGGGGATCTCAGGAGGACCTCGCACCTGCCAGTCAGGCGCTACGCTGCTGAGCTAAATTCCCAGCCCTCATTCTTCAATTTTAGAGAACACGAACTTGTGTTTCGGATATCTGGCAGGTTTTGGAGTTACATCTATTCCCCCTATATCACAAGGATGCGCACATTTATCTTTTATGTAGTATAGTACTGATGCCTGGCCAGAGGCATTGCATCGGGCAGGAGGAGGAAATAAAGGGCAACCAAATGGGAAAAGAGAAAGTCAGGCTGTCACTATCTGGAGATGACAGAATCAAATATTCTACCAGAAAACAATTAGAGTTAAGTGAAGTTGTAGGATACAAAATCAATATACAAAAATCAGCACTGCTATATACCAATAACCAAAGTACTTAAAATAGAAAACAAGAGAGCCATCTTTTTTACAACCCTTCTAAATGCTGGCCGTGGTGGCGCACACCTGTGATCCCAGCACTCTGGATGCTGAGGCACGAGGATTGCCATGAGTTCCAGGCCAGCCTAAACTACTTAGTGAGAACCTGTCTCAGAAAAACTAACAAACTGGACCGGGGATTTAGCTCAGTGGTTCCACCACCTGCCTCCCAAAGCACAAGATCCTGAGTTTGATCCCCGGTTCCAAACAAAACAAAACAAAAACAAAAACCCACAAAAAACTAACTAAGATCATATCTTTGGAGAAGTGAGACACTCTCCCAGTCCACTTCCTCCCTGCGGTGATGGTCACCCACTGATCTTGCTTCCCCTTTGATCAGCGGCTCATCTCCAGAGAGCTCCGGAAATTCCTTTCCTGCACCTTTCTTCTCACCTCCCTGACAGCACTACTTTTACATCTCTGATTATGCAAGTAAATAAAAATGCACAAACATGTAGACACTGACAGCCGACTGGGGTCTTTGCTTTTTGTTTTTGGAGATGCTGCAGACAGCTACGTTAGTTAGAAATTATTATAAGGCAGTTAGACAAAGCTCGGCCCTCAGTATAGAAAAACAATTGAGGGGCCGGGGATTTAGCTCAGTGGTTCCGCCGCCTGCCTCGCAAGCACAAGGTCCCAAGTTCGATGCCCTGGTACCAAAAGAAAAAGAAAAACAATTGAGGCACATTCACTGGTTAGCATTATAGAGACACTAAAACATCCACTTATTTCTCCTAGGGATAAATAGCAGTGATTGGTACTCTAAATAGGTATCAATCACCTGGGTGGGGGACGAAGACCTTAACCCATCCCTTCCAGGGAAGATCCCTGACCCATCCCGTATGGAAAACCTTTGTTCACTCCTTCTACACTTGCTACATGACCTGCTTCTCCCTTTGTTCCCCATTTAATCAATGTTACCTAAGCGACTCTACTTGTAATCTTATTGGCTGACCATAGTTTTGTCCCACCTCATGTTCACCTTCTGATTTCCCATTAGATCAATATTACCTAAGAGGCTACACTTGTAATCTTACTAGTTGACTACAGTTTTGTCCTACCTTGAACCTGTTTCGCCTTGTGGCTTTGCTCCATAAAACTCCCCTGGGAAACAGGTTCCCCGGGAAACCCACTTTCTGGTTCCCCTCTGTCTCTCTTAGAAGCAATCTTTCTCTCAGTAAGTTTTTCCTGCTCTTAACCTCTGTTGTTCCTAGAATTGTTTGATTTTAGAGAACAGGAACTCATGTTTCCAATATCTAGCAGGTTTGGGAGTTACATTTATTCTCCCCATAACAGAGACAGGGTCTCACTATGTGGTCCAAGGTGGCCTGGAATTTATAGCCACCCTTCTGCCTCAGCCTTCTAAATTCTGAGATTACACGTGTAGGTTTTTTTTTTTTTTTTTTTTTTTTTTGAGGCAGAGTCGGGCTGTGTTGCCTATGTTGCCCAGGTTGGCTTCAAATTGACGATTTTCCTGCCTCAGTCTCCTGAGTAGCTGGCACTAGAGGTACACACTGGCCTTGCCATTTGAATTCTAGTTTTTAAAATTTTATTCTTTTTTTTTTTTTTTTTTTTTGCAGGACTGAGGATTGAATCCAGGGCTTTATGCATGCTAGGCAGGTGCTTGACCATTGAGCTCCATTTTCTAATTTGTGTGGGTATAAATTCTCTATTTTTTTAATCAAAGTGAATGCATAGGATTAAAGAAACCTAAACAGCACTAAAGAATTTTAATGAAAGAGCTGTCTCACTGTTACACTAAACTGCGAGAGATTATACAGAATCACCACAGAGTCCTTTTATCGCTGGTGGCAGTGGTGAAGAGAGCAGCTTGCACTGGGAAAAGTGGCTGGGGGGGGTCTTTTAAGCAGCTCTCCTAGTTGTGGAGGGCTCAGGGAGAGGGGAGCGCAAGTGAAACTTCACAGGAGCAGAGCTTTGCTAAATTACTGAGGGTCAGGGGAAGTTTCACACAGTTTAGTTGAAACAAAGTATCACACAGGTGCTGAGTATTCTGTTTACAAGGTTGTAAAGACAACATATGGCAGCCGAGGATTTAGTTCAGTGGTTCCAGCACTTGCCTCGCAGCACAAGGACCTGAGTTCGATCCCCGGTACCAAAAAAAAAAAAAAAGACAACATGGTTGTGCAGACTACTCTACCAAACAGGATGCAGTGGCAAGGAGGGAAGGGGGAGGCAACCACCCAGAATCACTGACTTTACACAGACGGAGTCAGGTTGACAGGACTGCTACTCAGGGGAGTCATTCTGACAGCTGCTTCTGTTTTTTTTACTTTTTTTGAGGCAGTCTCACTATGTAGTTCAAGTTGGTCTTGAACTATGTAGCCCAGGCTGGCCCCAAACTCACAGCGATCCAACTGTCTCAGCCTCCTGAGAACTGGAATTAAAGGCAGGCACCCCCACATGTGGCTGACAGCTGCTTCTTTGGTTGCTGTCATCTGTGTTTTTTCCTGGGATTTGCTTTACAGCCATAAATAATGTGCTTATCCTGCTATTTCTGGTGACATCAAATTTCGATGACAACTGATTTTCAACTCGGTGAGTGAGGATTTAATTTACCCTGTCCACCCCCACTCTTTCCAATAGTTTTCATTACTATTTTTAGTCATTGTAATTTAGGGCTTAGGGTTTTGTCTCTTTTTTTTTTTTTTTTTAAGACAAAGTCTCACTATGCAGTCCAGGCTGGCCTTGAACTCAGAGATCCTCCTGCCTCAGCCTCCTGAATGCTGGGATTAAAGGCATGCTCCACCATGTCCAGCAGAAATGGCCTCTCCCTGACTTCCTCCTGTCTCCTGTGCCCTTCCTCCCTAAAGGCAAATCAGATGAAGAACCTTCCCGTTGTGGGCAGAGAAGCTGAACCTTGTTCCCCAGAGCCAGCCAGAGAGCTGGACATGTTGCTGGAACCTTACCCTCCTTGCTCAGAGCTGGCCAGGAAATGGATTCTGCTTCTTGCCAGGCTGATGGTAGATCTCAGGGCTGAGGTCCAGGGCATCCTGCATCATCCTGGGAGCAGGCACCACAGAGGCTTGAGATCCAAAAGGTGGGGCCTTGCTGTGTCCCCTCCCCCACCAGTAGGTCCTGCTCTTTGTCCAGTCCCATTCCCACAAGGCTGTGCTTTCTGCCTCAAACCTAAATATAAAACATTTTCCCTTTAGTCTTTGGGTCTTCTGAAGACTCCTATGTCCTATGTCACATAAAACTTTTTCAGTACTGGGGCTTGAACCCAGGCTCTCGACGCTGAGCTACATCCCTAGCCCTTTTTTCATTTTTCATCTTGAGACAGGGCTTTGCTAAATTGGTAAATTTCCCAGGTTGGATTTGAACTGGAATCCTCCTGCCTCAGCCTTCCAGACTACTGGGATTATAGGCGTGCACCACAATACCAGGCAACACTTTGACTATATTTAAATTCATGGCACGAAGTACTTTCACACTGCTGTGGGGTCATTGCTGTTGCAATCCATCTCCAGAAAGCTTCCATTACCCCTCCAGGCTTTGGGTGTAGTTTGATCACCAAGAGCTCTGGTCCCACAGTGGTGGTGCTGGCCAGGCTGTGGCCCTTTCAAGAGGGGAGGCCTAGGGAGGACTTTGTGGGTAACAAGGGGTGCGTCCCCAAGGGATATGGTTCCTTCTGTCCCCCTCTCTGCTCTGCTCGATCGATCCTTAGCTCTTATCTGTGCTCCCATCATGCTGCCGAGGCCAAACCATGGTGTGCTTGGTTTGAACTCTGAACCTCCAAAACTGTGAGCTAAATAATGTTCTCTTAGCCAGGTGCAGCAGCACACACCTGTAACCCCAGCCATCAGGTTGAGGCAGGAGAATTGCCATGAGTTCGAGGCCAGCATGAGCTGCATAGTGAGTTCAAGGCCAGCCTGAACTAAATAGTGGGACCCTGTCTCAAAAAACAAAAGAAAAATTATGGTCTCAAGGTATATCCATTTTCCACAAATGATTCAAGGCTTTTTCTTTGTTTATGTCAGAGTAGTACTCCATTGTGTATTGATGCCAAATTTTCTTTATCATCTGTTGATGGACATACAGACCACTTTCAAGATTTGTCTGAGTTGTTCAGCTATAAATATGGGAGTGCATGGATCACTGTAACATGATGCCTTTAGCTCTTTCAGGAAGATATACTTCTTTTTTTTTTGGTACTGGGGATCAAACTCAGGACCTTGAGGGAGGTGTGGTGCCACTGAGCTAAATCCCCAGCCCCAGGAAGATACACTTCTAAGTCATGCTCCTTAAAATGAGGATATAAAGCCCTCTTCTTCCTTCATCCCAGTGGCTGGAGTTAGACGTGGTAGCAACTAATTTTGGGGTTTTTTTGTTTTGTTTTGTTTTTTTGGTATCGGGGATTGAACTCAGGTCCTTGTGTTTGCGCAGCAGGTGGCAAAACCACTGAGCTAAATCCCTGGCCCTCAGTTTTTGTTTTTTGAGACAGTCTCGCTACATAGCCCAGGCTGGCCTCAAACTCATGGCAATCGTCCTGCCTCAGCCTCCTGAGTGCTGGGATTACATGCAGGCACTACCATGCCCAGCTGGCAACCAGTTTTAACTACCTAAAACATGGTGACACTGAGGAAGTGCTGAAGCACTGTGACACATAGAAGCTGCATGCCTGTTTTCTTGGACTTTTATGATGACTCACTTCACTTTGATAACATCACTGGTATTCACACCTTGGCCCTCAGCTGGATGTGTTTCCAAGTTCTAAGCTTTGTAAACCGTGAGCCTTGGCCAGGAAGAAGTCAACCACAGCAGAAAGGCAACACAGCCACAGTGTAGAGACTTCCTTATGCAGCAACCTCAGTGCCTGCTGGGTGCCAGGAAGGTAAATGGGAAGAGAAAAGCAGTGGCCTTGCTGCTGCTGAGATTTATAGTCTCAAATCTTAAAGGAGGACACCCACACAGCTATGTGTGTGTGGAAACACACACACACGTGACAGAAATACCTCAACATGTGAAGCATGAAGATTCTGATCCGAGTCCAGGTCCTCGGGAAAGAAAAAAGTGCTGAAAATGACCAGGAACTTTTTTTTTCTGTACTAGGAATCAAACTCAGGACCTTGCACTTGCCAGGCAGGCAAAATTTAGCACTGAGCTAAATCGCTGACCCAACCAGAAATTTTGTAGACTCAAAGTTGAAGAATAATGATGCTATTTTATGAAGGTCATTAAGAGCTGAGTTTTTTTTTTTTTTTTTTGGCTTTGATTTTTTTTGTTTTGTTTTGTTTTTTCAGACAGGGTCTCGCTATGCAGTTCAGTCAGGCCTTGAATTCACTGTGTAGCACAGGCTTGCAGGAGACTGCTCCACTGATTATGCCCAAAGCAGGCTGTAAGGAGTTAACCCCACAACTGGCTCATTTTAAGAAGTGAGTTGGACTGAAGCCTGTGAGACTCACGGAAGCACTGTGGTGGTGCACAGGTTAACCTCTCTGCCAAAGGCCACAGCAGAGACCAGAGACACAGCCTGCGAAGCTGTGGGACTCAATGTGAGACAACACAGTAGCTGAGGTCGGGTAACTCGCATCCAATTCTGTTCCCACAATTAAAACCTTAACTAGAGGCACAGGTTATTTGCCAACTCTAACCCTGTCATTTTGTCTGTTCTGTTCCTAATTCAAGAATGCTTTGTCTTTTCCAAGCCTTGCCTACATCAGTAATGTGTCCATAGCAACCACATGTCCCCTCACGTAGCCCCTTTACCCTAATCCAATCACGATGTCATCAATAAATAGCAGTGGGGCTGGGGATTTACCTCAGCGGTGCCACTGCCTGCTTCAAAAGCACAAGGTCCGGAGTTTGATCCCCAGTACCAATAAATAAATAGCAATGCAGTGGCTTGGACTGGCCAGGGTCTTTGTCTTTGCTGGTTGCTCAGCACTGGCTGTCCTGGCTCTCCATTTCTCTGTCTCTTTAATTGTATCTTTGAGTTTTCTTTCTTTTTTTTTTGGTACTAGGGATTGAACTTGGGTCCTTGTGCTTCCACAGCAGGCTGCGAAACCACTGAGTTAAATCCCCAGCCCTCTTTGAGTTTTCTTTAAGCCTTGCATCATAGGACTGAGGAGGAGATGGGAACCTACTGCAGTAGTCTCTGATAAAAGCCGGCCTCTGGGCTGGGGATTTAGCTCAGTGGTTCTGGCGCCTGCCTCTCAAGCACAAGGTCCTGAGTTCGATCCCTGATAACAAAAAAAAAGAAAAAGAAAAAAGCTGGCCTCAAGCTCTCAGCCTCCCCAGGGCTGGGGTTACAGGCATGCACTACCACAGCTGTTTTTTTTTTTTTTCCATACTGGGGATTGAACTCAGGACCCCGTGCTTGCTAGGCAGGCGCTGGCACCACTGAGCTAAACCTCCGGCCCTGGTTTTGATTTTTGAGACAGGGTCTCACTATGTAGCCCAGGCTGGCCTCAAACTTTTGGCAATCCTTGTGCCTCAGCATGCCGAATGCTGGGATGCAGGCATGCCCCACCACACCTGGCTGAATACTGGAATTTTATTTATTTTTGGTAGCAGGCATCAAACTCAGGACCTAGGGCTTATGAGGCAGGTGGCAGTACCACTGAGCTAAATCCCCGGCCCAAAACTGGAATTTTAAAGGCTCTCAGATACCTGAGGTTGATGCTCCTGCTCCCCTATCTACTCTGATTTGTTCTACTGGAAGCCTGGGTTCTTCAGGATAATGGTAAAGTTGGAGAGACAGCTAGATTTCTGTGTCCCTGCAGGGGAAGGTGGGCGGGTAACTCAGTTGTAGTGTGGTAGAAGTAGAAGGTGCTGGGTGTAGCTTCTTGAAAAGTTCATTTAAAGAAAAGGCTGAGCTGCCTGCCTCACAAGCACAAGGACCCGAGTTTGATCCCTGGTAGCAAAAAAAATAAAAATAAATAAAGAAAAGGCTGAGTGAGCCAGAAAGTAGTTTGCCACTCTGTCTCCCTTCTTCCAGCCTGAAATGTGGATATGATGGAGGAAGCCAGCATCATCTGAGAACTTTGGGGCGACAAGTGTGAGGATGAAAGTCACAGGATAAGGCTGGCTGAGTAAGAGCATGACTCCATGGTGAATGCTCTTCTTTGGACTTCTGCATCTTATAATCAAATGAAATCCCCAGGCATAGTGGCACAGGCTTGTAATCTCAGCACTCGGGAGGCTGAGGCAGGAATGCCATGAGTTGGAGGCTAGCCTGGATTACATACTGAGTTCAAGGTCAGCCTGAGTTACATAGCAAGAACATGTCTCAAAAACAACAACTCTGAGACTGAAATAGTACAGAATTACAGAGCACTCATTATGTCCCTGTAACATTTTTTTTTTTGGTGCTGGGGATCGAACTTGGATCCTTCCGCTTGCGCAGCAGGCAGTGGAACCACTGAGCCAAATCCCCAGCCCCTCTCTATAACATTTTGAAAGGTTTTGTAGTATTTATCTTACTCATGAGGGGACTGAGGCCAAGAAAGTAATTTATCAAAGGATATACAGTGAGAAATTATTTCCAAACCATGTGACCTCTAAAATGATAACAGGGTGTGGTTGCACAGACCTGTAATCAAAGCACTGGGGAGGCTGAGGCAAGAGGATCACCTCGAGCTCAAGGCCAGTCTGAACTACATAGGAAGACCCTCTCAAAAGAACCCAAAATAGAGGCTGAGGGGATTTAGCTCAGTGGTTTTGTTGCCTGCTGCGCAAGCACAAGGACCCGAGTTCGATCCCCGATACCAAAAAAAAAAAAAAAAAAAAAAGAACTCAAAACAAACATGATGCCCCATGCCTGTAATTCCAGCACTCAGGCGGCTGAGGCAGGAGACCCCTGGGAGTTCGAGGCCAGCCTAGGCTACATAGTGGGTCCCAGGCCAGCCTGAGTGTGAGATCGGTGTCAAAAAACCAAAAACAAAATGAAAACAAAAAAGATACATTAAGTGAAAGAAAGTGCAGGAAAATGCATAGCTATGCTATTGTTGCGTTTTTAAACAAAAAGACCCATACAGGTAAAGCTATGAGCTCGAAAAGCACTGAAACTGGCTGAGACCCGAGTATCAGCCTTTGCCAGGTGTCACCAAAGCCAGAAAAAATGGGGTCAGTTTTCATGCAAGATCACTGAGGTCTTCTGAGGTTTGTACTACAAAAAAGACAGTAGGGGCTGGGGATTTACCTCAGTGGTTCTGCTGCCTGCCTCGCAAGCGCAAGGTCCTCAGTTCGATCCCTGGTTCAAAAAAAAAAAGATAGGGGCCGGGGATTTAGCTCAGTGGTTCCAGCACCTGCCTCAAAAAAAAAAAAGATGGCAACAAGTTTATAAATTCTGCGAATATTTAAACTATGACTTAAGAGCACAAACTCTTTTTGTTGTTGTTTTTTGAGACAGGTTCCTTGCTATACAGCCTCGTACTTGGCGTTCCTTCTGCCTCCGCCTTCCGACTGCTGGGATTATAAGCGTGCGCCCCCACGCAGAGCCTATGCTTTGATCTTTTTAACGACGCAAATGGTTCCCTGCAAGGGCTGCAGCACTGCCTGGTTTCGCTGCTGCAGAGACAAGGAAGCCTGTTCCTTCGCGGAAGGCAGCTGAGGTTGGAGGGCTTCCTCCCAGTGTCTCCGCGAGGGTCTCAGGGAACATCGCCTCGGGGCTCCGTAATCAGGTGCCACCAGCCCGCGCCGAGGCACCGCGGTCCCCCGCACCGCACAGGGGACAGGCCCTCGGATGGCAGTGACCTCGAGCGCCTCGCCTCGTGCCGCCGGCATCTTGGGACTCGGGCCGCCACCTTGAGGGACCATGCGACCTCCGCCGCGGCCGACCTCCGCCGCGGCCGTCTTTCCCGGGAATCTGCCCGCGAGCGCCGTACGCAAACCACCGCGCTCCCCCGGCAGGAAAACGTTTCGCTTTTCGTGCACACACAGAACCAGCTGCCATCTTCTACGGCAGACTCCTTCACTTCCGGAGCCGACCTCTTCTACTTCCGGATCCGACAGCCTGACGTCGGGTCGGATGTGCGAGCCAACATGTCGTCTCCTGCCCCCTGGGGGCGGTGCGGAGGTAGTGGTGCCGTTTTTGAACTCTGGGGGAGTCTGCTTCCGGGTCGACTTGGGCTCCCTTCGTAAGATGAATCTGAGCTTGTTCAGGGCTCAGGGGCCGGGACCTGGCACGGATGGGTGTGGCCTGGGTTGTGGGCGGGGGCGGGTGTGGAAATCCAGGCTTGTGGAGGAGGGCGTCCCAGGTGTCTTGTAATCCTTTTCATGACTAAGTGTGCTGGGTATTATTACTATTTACAGAGAAGGAAACTGAAGCTCGATGAGAGGCCTCTGCCGTACAATGAGATAAACATTGCTCTGGGGATCACTGTGAGGCTGGAACGCTTGTTCGGTGGCCCTACTGCGTCCTTGGTGTTGTCTGTCTTGATAATGGTCCTCTGGGCTTACACAGAGTTCTTTCCTCACCCGAGGACTCTGAGGTGGGCAGCCGTAGCTTCTCCTTTGACAAATAGGGACAGTGAGAAAAGCCCAAGTGAGGTGCCTGAGCAGCAATACCCGGGGTGTGTGGCCTCGACTGTCACACGTCATCTCTGGTGACCAGACCTTGTGGGAAGTGGCCTTGGTTTCCAGAAGTTGTGAGAAATGGCCCATTCATCAAGGTGCTTGCGTCCCTGTCGGAGAGGGAAGAAAGGGTCTGGGGAGAGGAGAACCAGGGCTCAGACGGCACTAGAGGGTGGAGGAGCAAGGCGAGGAACAGCGTTTTTGTCCGGTCTGCACTACAGGAGAAGAAATGATTTCCGGCTTGGGGATGGGAAGCGGAGATGATAGTAATAACAGGGTGTAGTTGCCACTCGGACCCTTAGGTGTTAATTCATTCCAGTCCCTTCTTGCTGAATGTCTGTTACTGACCTGCAAAACTCTAGTACTAGGATCCTTGGCCTGGCCACCGAGCTGGGCTGTTCGGAGAGAAGTGGCTTCCTGGGCCATCATTTGGTGTGGCTCTTGACAAGACATTGTGGTGAGGCTGGGGAACCTGGCTGTCCTACCTCCCGGGAGGGACGCTTCTACCTTAGCAGCACCTGTGCCTGTAAATTTGTCATTATGGAATTAATCCTTTGCACCCATCCTTGATTCCGACTTCAGCCCCACAGGTAGACTCCCTTGCTGTACTCTGGATGAGTTTGATTGTGCTCCCACTGTTGGGAGCTTGGTCCTCAGTGTGGCGTGGTAGAAAGCTGTACACCTTTAATCAGTACACCTCCCCTAGTGGGAGGCTGTCGGTCTTGGACAAGGCGGCTGCTCTCTAGGCCAAAAGGCTCTCTGAGGCCAGGGGCTCACAGGAGCTAAAGGAAGTTGGCAGGTCTGCTAAACAAAGATCTCAGGAGTCGAGCAATCTCTGGAATGCAATAGTTTATTCAGAATTTATCACATTCACAGAATGGAGGGGAGCTCACCCAAGGCATAAGCTGGAAGCCAGAGGTGGCACTGACGGTGCAGCAGGGGATCCAAGCAGGGCGTTCTGGACAAGCAGAGTGGAATGGAAGGTTGTAGAGCTGGAGCGGCAGCTCTGCTAAGAGCACTACCTGGGGCAGAGTCCACAAGTGTGGAGCCAGAAGACCCAGTGGAAGAGCAGCCGGAGGCTTTGTCTTTGTGCTGTGGGGAATTTGATATAAACAAAATGTGCTAATCCTATGGTGGTAAAAATGTATTTTTCTTTATGTCACATGTCATCTCCGGTGACCAGACCGTGCCGGGAAGTGGGCCCTGATTTCCAGAGGTTGTGAGAAATGGCCCAGTCCTCAAGGTGCTTATATTTTTATAAGTTTCTTGAAAGGGTTTGCAAGATAAGTTTTTTGGGCACATAGGTCCTAAGGTTACACAAGCTAGTTTAGACTCAGAAAGTAAATTTAGAATCAGAAACATAAGGTGGCTTCTGTCCTGCTCACACCAGAGCCCCTCCAAAAGAACTCAGTGACTTCAGGTTCCTTGTTTCCTATTTCAAAATGTGATCTCTTCCTTCCTCGAGCTGAGATGCTGCAAGCATCTTGACCTTAAGCCTCCAGAACTGTGGGCTAAACAAAAACTTTATAAAATCAACCTACCTTACGTATTTTGTTATAGTTATGAAAAACTGGCTAACAGCCCCCATGTGCATAGACATAAGTGCAAAGATTCATCTATGGTGGTCTGATAACTTAATTGCTCATCAGAAGGTGACAGTTTGGTTTAAAAAGTACGCATCTGTGTAATGGTAGTACCATGCAGCCTCTAAAAGGATTGAGGCAGTGTGGTTATGCAATAAGTTCTAAGATTTATCACGCACAACAAAAGTGTTAGGTTATAAATAACAAAATAACCTTGTATAGTAGCTTGAGCAGACAAAGGCTATATCTCATGTAATAAGTTATCCACAAGAGATCTGAGGCTTGCATGGGGCATGGTATACCATCAGGGATATAGATTCTTTTCATTTAAATCAATTCTTTTCCTGATTTGTTAATTTTCTGTTTCTTCCCTTCTATTAGTCCATGTTTGCAGTACATAAAGATTACATTCCTTGTGGGGAGTTGGTCCGTGGACATCACACATTTTCATTGCTTTTTTTTTTATCCCTTTCTTTCCCCTTCCTCCCCTGACCCTTTCCTTTTTAAAAATTTAAAAACTTAGGGCCAGGGATTTAGCTCAGTGGTTCTGCCGCCTGCTTCACAAGCGCAAGGACCTGAGTTCAATCCCCGGTACTCCCCCCAACCCCCCCCCCACAAAAAATTTAAAAACTTGCCGGGGATTTAGCTCAGTGGTGCCACCACCTGCCTTGCAAAAGCAGGGTCCTGAGTTTGATCCTCGGTACAAAAACAAAAAAAAAATTAAAAACTTTTCTAAAACTATGAATCATAATATATACACAGAAAAGTGCATGAAACATATATATTCAATTTAGTAAGTTATTATCATCCGAATATCTCTGTAAAATCTCTGAAATCTGAAATTTCAGATCTCTGAAATCTCTTACACACTTGCTCTGGGTCCTACTGTCTCTCATCCCAAAGGCAAACACTAGCCTTCTTTGAAAATATTTGCATATACCAAGACTTGAAACACTGCTGTCTTTTTTTAAAAATAAATTTTGTTTTATCCCATTCCCTCCTGAAGCCCTCTACTGCTATCTTTTTTTTTTTTGGTACCAGGGATTGAACTCGGGTCCTTGCACTTGCACAGCAGGCAGTGAAACCACTGAGCTAAGTCTCCAGCCCCTACTGCTATCTTTTTAAAAGCTTTATTATTTTACCTTCAACCATTAGGTTTTGTGTGTGTGTGTGTGTGTGTGTGTGTGTGTGTGTGTGTGTGAGACAGGATCTCAATATGTAGTTCAAGCTGGCCTTGAGCTCACTATGTAGCCCAGGCTGGCCTCAAACCCATAGCGATCCTTCTGCCTCAGGCTCCTGAATGCTGAGATTCCAATTGTGACACAACCATGTCCATTCATTATCAAGTGTGCACATTATTCCTAAGTTGTGTCTGTACCCTGATTGGTCATTCAGCAACAAGTCTTGAGTTCATCAGTTTACACAGGTGTTTACCTCTCTTCCAAAGACACCTGCTTGGGTATTTACAGGTATTTACAAATACTTAATTGTATTTTTTTTTTTTTCGGTACTGGGAATTGAACTCAGGACCTTGCGATTTCCAGACGGGTGCAGTGCCACTGAGCTACATCCCTGGCCCACTTAATTAAAATTAAAAAAATTTTTTTGCTGTTTTTTGAGATAGGGTCTTGCTGTGTAGTTCAGGCTGGCCTTGAACTCAAAGCATTCCTCCTGCCTCAGCCTTCAGACTGCTGGGAATCTAGGGGTGCACCTTTATGGCTGGCTTATAGTTTATAATTTATTTTAACTATTAATGTTAATATTGTTTATATTAATATATGTTAATATTATTTTATAATTCAGCATCTGTCGTGTATTGTAACGGACATACTGAATGTGTCCGTGTGCTGATGATCTTAACTGGGGCTTATTTTTAGGATAGGGCTTATATATTTTTTTCCCATTAAATTTATTGGTACATTTTAGGTGTAAAATACAGTTACATTCATCATTGGGATCTTGTACCTTTACATGACGTATCTTGGTTTTTATTTTTTCCCCTTCCCTATTTGCAAAGACTTTGTTTCCATTTTTTTCCTTTTCTCATATTTTTCCTTTTCCCTTCTTTCCTTTCCCCTACCCCTCCCACTTCCCCTACTCCTTTAGACCTTTTCTTCCTATTACACATATCAATTATACATTTTAAAAGTTACAGTATCAAGATCTAGAAGACATTACCACAGATTTTACAGAATTTAAAAGGATATAGGAAGCATATTACAAAATCTTTTTTGAAATAAATTTGACAACTTCTAAGAAGTAACTTGGAAGGGCCGGGGATTTAGCTCAGTGGTTCTGGCGACTGCCTCGCAAGCACAAGGTCCCGAGTTCGATCCCTGGTACCAAAAAAAAAAAAAAAGAAGTAACTTGGAAGACAAATTACTGAAACTAACTCTGGAGGAAATATAAAATTTGAATAGCACCTGTTAAAGAAAGTATATTCCTAGCTTGAAAACCTACCTATATGACAACAGCAGGCGCATATACATTTTAACTGATAAATTATATCAAACAAAGCAGAAAAAAGAAGGAACACTTCTCCCCTCATTTTAGGAAATCAACATTGTGCTAATACTAAAACTGGATAAAGATAATAGAAGAAAAAAGTATGAACATAGATGAAAATTTGTTTAACAAAACAAACTATTAGAAGTCAGATCTGGCAGGATGTAGAAAGTGGTTTTATTATAGGGATGGCAGTGTTGGTTCAGCATTGGAAGATCCACCCCCAAAAGTCATCATTTTAACAGAGGAAAGGAAAAAGCCATATGATCCTGTCACTAGTTGGAGAAAAAGTATTGGACTACATTCTACAGCTGTTCATGGTAAAAGCTATGAGGAGCCTAGAAGTAGAACAGAACTTTCTCAACAGATTAAAGACATGTACTCCATACTTCCAGCGAGAATGCCTTATATGAATGGAGAAGATATAATGCTTTCTCCCTAAGGTGGCGAACAAGGGCAGATATGCTTACTCTTCATCTATCCATTAAACTTTGAAACATAGGCCCGAACCAAAATAGTCTGGCAATAAAAAGACACAATTAGCATATGATTGGCAAGTTAGAAGTAAAATCTTTATATGTAGATGAAATGATCATCTACAGAGAAAATACTAAAAAATCTCTAGGAGGCCTTAGAACTTGTATTTGAATTTAGCAGGATTAGAAAACACAAGGTATATATAAAAATTCAGGTCTATGTATACTTGTTATAAATGAAGAATTGAATATTGAAATTTAAAAGTTATGTAGGAGTAAAAGGACCTAGAAAAGTAAAAAAAAAAAACTGTTGGAAGACATTTAGTACTTAATTTTAAGACTTCCTCTAAAGCTACAGTAATTAAGGCAGTGTTGGTGTAAGGAAAGACATATGGATCATTGGTATAAAACAGAGAATCTAGAAATAGAACCACACATATATGGTCCACTGAGTTTTGAAAGATTATTTAACATTACCATTTTATAGAACATAAACTCAATTCAAGAGGAGAGGAAAAGATGATGTTTTCAGCAAATGGCACTAGAACACCTGGTATCCGTATATAAAAAATTAACCTCAACCCTTTATTTCCATACATAAAAATAACTTGAAAGAATCTATGAACCTAAATATGAAAGACTAAAACTATAAAACTTTAAGAAGAAATTATAAGGGAAAATGTTTATGAATTTAGGGTAGGCAAGAATTTCCTGGGATATAAAAAACATGATGTATAAAAGAAAAAAATTGGTAAATGAAATTCCATCAAAATTTAGAACTTTAAAAGACATTGTTAAGAAAATGAAAAGTAGTCCTTAAACAGACCATATTTATAATGCATATAACACATGACTAGACTATATAAAGAACTCTTGGGCCAGGGATTTAGCTCAGTGGTTCCACCCCCTGCCTCGCAAGCTCAAGGACCTGAGTTTGATCCCCGGTACCAAAAAAAAAAAAAAAAAAAGAACTCTTACAGCTCATTAATGGACAACCCAATTAAAAAGTAGACACAAGAAGATGATAAATAGCCAGTACAGCACAAGGAAAGGTTGCAACACTAGAATCAGAAAAATACTAATCAACTAACAAGATTGAATTACATACTCATTAGGGAGATTAAGTTAAAAGTTTTAAAAGAACAAATGTCAGCTTAGGTGTGAACCAGTTAAAACTTTCTAATACTGCTAATGTGAATGTAAAATGATGAAACCATTTTGGAAAACAATATAGAAATTTTTTGTATTACTGTTAAGAACTAACAGTCCTGTTCTTAAGTTTTTACTTGAGAGGAATGAAAACACATTTTCACAATAGATTTGTACATACAAGTTGAGTATCCCTTATCTGAAATTCTTGGGACCAGAGTGTTTCAGATTTTGGTTTGAAATCCACTTGATCTGCAAAGAGGATAGCTACTCCTGCTTTTTTTTTTCCTCAGGTTCCTGTCACATGGAGTATTGTTTTTCACCCTTTAACTTTCAGACCATGAGTTTCTTTCTTTCTTTTTTTGGTACCGGGGATCGAACTTGGGTCCTTGTGGTTGCGCAGCAGGTGGCAAAACCACTGAGCTAAATCCCTGGCCCCATAATTGCAAAGGTAGATTGTCTAGGTGGTTTTTTTTTTATATCGGGGATTGAACTGAGGACCTTGAGCTTGCAAGGCAGGCAGCGGTACCTGAGCTAAATCCTCGAGTTTCTTTTTGAATTAAATGTGTTTCTTGTATGCAGCATATTGTTGGATCTTTTTTTTTTAATTTCCAAATAATTTTTGCCATTTTAATTTTATTTATGAAATATTTGTTCACATTGCTTTTTCACTTTTTCCATTTCTTTTTTTTCCCCATTTCTTTTTTTATTCATTAAGTTTATTGGTACATTTTAGGTATACAGTATGATGACATTCATCATTGGAAATTTGTACCTTTACATGATATATCTTGGTTCTTTATTTATTTATATATTAATTGGTACATTTTAGGTATACAGTACATTTACATTTATCACTGGGTCCCTGTACCTGAACACGATGTATCTTAGTTCTTATTTTTTCCCCCATTACCTATGTGCCCTTCACCCCCACCACCCTTCCCTATATATTGTTGAATCTTGCTTCTTGACCCATTCTGCCACTCTATTTCTTTTGATTGGTGAATTGAGACCATTAACATTGATGATTATAACTCATACATACTGACTTATCATTGACATGACTTTCTTTTGGGGGGGGTACCGGGGATCAAATTCGGGACCTTGCGGTTGTGAGGCAGGCACCAGAACCACTGAGCTACATCCCCAGCCCGACTTTTTCTTTTTGTTGGATTCTACCCCTTTGCATTTAATTTCTTTTTTGGTACCTGGGATCGAACTCGGGTCCTTGTGCTTGCGCAGCAGGTGGCAAAACCACTGAGTTAAATCCCCGGCCCAATTTTTTTGTTTTTTTTGGTACTGGGGATCAAACTCGGGTCCTTGCACTTGCAAGGCAGGCGGTGGAACCACTGAGCTAAATCCCCAGCCTGCATTTAATTTCTTGTTGCGCCCAACAGATTCATTCTGCTGGGCTTCCTGGGGTTGTGATCCTCATTGTCTTTTCCTAGGATATGGTCTAAAATTTTTTGGAGTGCCGGTTTGGTATTCATGAAGTTCCTAAAGTGCTCTTTGTCATGAAAGTATCTTATTTCTCCATCAATTTTGAAAGATAATTTTGCAGGGTACATCAATCTGGGTTGGAGGCTGTTTTCTTTTAGGGCTTGAAATACATCACTCCAAGCTTTTCTTGCCTTGAGGGTCTGCATTGAGAAGTGTGCTGTGATTCTGATGGGCTTTCCTTTGTATGTGATTTGTTTCTTTTTTCTAACTGCTTGTAGAACTTTGTTCTTCTGTTGGGTTTCTGGAATCTTAACAATTATATGCCAACCATTTTCTTTTTTTTGGTACCGGGGATCAAACTCGGGACCTTATGCTTGCAAAGCAGGCAGCAGAACCACTGAGCTAAATCCCTGGCCCAACAATTATATGCTTATGTGTAGATTTTTTTTTTTTTTTGATCAAGGCTAGTTGGAGTCCTATATGCCTCACTTATCTGTATGTCAAGTTCTTTTGCCCTGCTTGGGAAGTTTTCTGCCATTACTTCTGTGAACAGTTTTTTTAATGTCATCTGCGCTCTCTCCTGTTTCTTCATTGACTCCAATCAGTCTTATGTTACTCTTCTATGCATTGTCTAGCAACTGCTGGATTGATTTCTCATGGTCCCTTACTATTTCAAAGGCATTTTTCTTTTCCTAGTCACTAATTGCAATCTTATCTTCTATATCTGAAATTCTGTCCTCACATTAGCTCATTGTGGTGCATAGACTTTCAATGGAGTTTTTAATGTCCTGGAAATCTGTTTGCATATTTTATGCATTCTGTTTGTTTGCTATGTTGGGATTCCATCATGTTCCTGAACTCCTCTCTAGATTTATTAATCATGTCTTGCACCATGAGCACAATCTCTGCTATTATCTGAGAAATTATTTCTGATTTCATTTTTCCCAGATTCTCTTTTGTTGCCAGTTCAGGGAGTCCAGGTGGCTGAGTATCAGAGTGTCCCATCTTGTTTCCCTTTGGGGTTGCTGTAGGTGATCTGGAAGTCTGGTTTTGAGACTTGTTTACATGTCTTCTCATTTCAACTGGGGGGTGGGGATGCTGCTGGCACCTGCACGGCTCACCTCCTCTGTGCTGGTAGGGGTGGTACGGTGGCCCAGAAGCCTCCTCTTGTGTTCTGGGAGCAGCTCACCTCCTCTGGGATAGGGCCTATATTTTGAGCATACTGAAAAAATTCATACTAGTCCTCATTTTTCAGTTAAGTCTTATTTTCAGGGAAACATGGTAGTAAGTTCAGGGCAGCCTGAACTACAGAGCAAGATGCTGTCTCAAAAAACAAAAAATGCAGCAGCAAGGCACACATACAGTTCCTCGGAATGTCTGAAAAAGATTAGCATTGGAATTGATAGGCTGAGTAAAGCAGATTGGCCTCCCCACTGGAAGGGGGTGCCATCCAATCATTGGAGGCTTCCACAGAACCAGCCAAGTGGAGAGGAGAATTCTCCCTTATCCCAACTTCAGCCTGAGGTGGGGCATCAGCCTTGTCCTGCCCTTGACTCGGAGATGCACCCTGGTCCTCAGCTGCTCAGATCCACCCACCAGCTTCCTGGGCCTCCAATTGTAGACAGCAGATTATGAGACTTCAGCCTCCATAATCACATGAAAAATTCCTTAGAATACATTATATGTATTTGTATGTACATATATGTGTGTGCTTTATGTATATATGATAAGACATATATGATATATAGTATATAATGTACACATGTGTAGATAGGAGATAGCTATCTCTCTTTCTGCCTTATGGTATACATGCTTTCTGCTTTGTTTTATTTCTCTGGAGAACCCTAACATTTTCTCTAAGTTTTATTCTATTATGGCATATTGATATATTATTGTGTTAGGTTTTCATTGCTATGACACAATAACTGAGGTAATCAGCATAAAGCACAGAAAGGGAAAATAATGAATTTATTTCTTTTCTTATTAGTATATGTTTGCAGTACATAACTTTTACATTGCTTGTGTGGAGTTAGTATGTGTACGTAACATCTCAGTTCCTTTTCAGTCATCTCTTTTCTCTTACTTTCTTCCCCCCTTCCCCATCTCTTGGTCTCTTTTCCATTTGAGAAAGATTTATCTCTCTACTTCCTAGAAAATAATCAGTTTAGGGCCAGGGGATTTAGCTCAGTGGTGCCACGCCTGCCTTGCAAGCGCAAGGTCCTGAGTTCAATCCTCGATACCACGCACACACACACAAAATTGGTTTAAAAAAGGGAAGTAATAATGGTTAAAATGTGATATATAAAATGATGTCTATGTAAATAGGGAAGGGTGGAGGGGGTGAAGGGCACCCAGGTAATAGGGAAAAAAATAAGCACTAAGATACATCATGTACAGGAACAAGCACCCAATGATAAATGTAAACATATTGTATACCTAAAATGTACCAATAAAAGAACTAAAAAAAAAAGTGATATATATATATATATGCGCCAAAAGTGAGATATATATATATGTGCCAATTCCTGTTGGGAGCAATTCGACATGATTTTGGGAAAAAATCATTTCATAATTAAATCATGATAAGAGCCTAGTTTTCCTGTCTACTGGCCAGCTTTGGCATGTCAAGACATAACTCCATTTTAGCCTCTGGTCACAGCTAAGACCTCAATGGTCCTGTGATGCTGTAATGCTCCAGGGCAGGACTACACCAGCTGGAGACATCCTGGGAGGAACCAAACCTTCATCTGCATAGTTCCTCCTTGTTCTAGGAGCAGCTGCCCTCTGAGTCATTTGCTACTTTTGTTTCTGCTGATGTTCCGAATAAAGGTGTGGCAAGCTTGGAGTCTGGGATCTTTGCCCCCCAGAGCAGCATGGATCAGGCCAAAGCTCAGCTTCTTCTCTAAGTCTCATTTTCTGTCTAAATATTAAATAATTCACCTTGTGCTGTTGTGGCTTGCATGAGACTAGGTAGGACCTGATGCAGAAGTTGTAGTAATGTTCCCTACAAATTCCCTAAGATGAATGTAATTATTATATATTACAGACACATACCAATAAATTTAAAAATATGAAAAAAGAGGAAAAGTATATTTTTGGTATTGTTTTCAGAGGCTTCTTTGGTTTTGTTTGTTCACTTTTTGAGGTACTGGGGATCAAACTCAGCACGGTGCCACTGAGCTAAATCCCTGGCCCTGAGGGGCTTCTTTGTATGGTTACTTGGGTGTATTGCTTTTTTTTTTTTTTTTTTTTTTGACATTACCGGGGATTGAACTCAGGACCTTGCACTTTTGAGGCAGGCATGCAGCACCACTGAGCTAAATCCCCAGCCCTTGGTTGTATTGCTTTGGAGCTCTGGCTGCAAAGAACATCATCATGGCAGGAGTGTGTGACAGAGGAGGCTGGGAAGTGAAAAAAAGACATGGATATTAAGGGGAGTCAAGGCAGGTCCCCAAAACCTAGCTTCCTTCCACCAGGCCCCAGCCCCTAATGGCTCCATCCCCACCCAGTAGTTCTACAGCAGATGACCAAGCCTTGAACATTTGGTGTTTTTTGCTTGTTCATTTGTTTTTTGTGACACAGGATCTCGCTATGTAGGTCAGCCTGGCCTTGAACTCACTATTTAGTCCAGGCTGGCCTTGAACTCATGGTGTTCCTCCTGCTTCATCCTCCTGAGTGATGGGATTACAAGTATGTACCATCACACCTGGCTTGCCTTGAACACTGGCCTTTAGGAATGCTTCCAATTCATTGTGATTATTTTCTGGGTATTCAACCAACCTTGCATTCCTGGTACAAATCCCACTTGATCATGGAGCCTAATTTTTAAAATATATTTTCTTTTGGTACCAGGGATCAAACTCGGGTCCTTCCACTTTCGAGGCAGGTGGCAGAACCACTGAGGTAAATCCCTGGCCCCCTCGAGCCTAATTCTTTTATTTGCTCCTGGATTTGGTTTGCTAGTTTATTCAGGTTATTTTCATATATATGTTCATAAAATATTGGTTTCTGTAACTTTCTGTAGTGATGTCTTTGTCTGGTTTAAGTGTCAAAGATGGCATTATAAAATGACTTGGGAGTGTTCCCTCTTCTGATGTTTTCACCACTTGTGAAAAATTAGTAAAGTTTGTCTGTGAACCCACTTGTTTCTGAGCTTTGCTTTGTAAGTTATTTTTTAAAATGACTAATTCATTTAGTATGAGTCTATGTAGATTATCTATCCTGAGTCTGTTTTTTGTTGATTTCATATTTTATTCCCATACAAATTATGATATATTCATTTATAATTGTTTTTTTTTTTTTTTGGTACCAGGGATCAAACTTGGATCCTTGTGCTTGCAAGGCAGGTGGCGGAACCACTGAGCTAAATTCCCGGCCCTATAATTGTTTTTATTTGTGTAAATATCTGCCTTTTTTTTTTTTTTTTTTTTTTTTTTTTGGTGGTATTAGGTATTTGTATTGAGCTATGTGGTTCTTTTCTTTTCTTTTCTTTTCTTTCTTTTTGGTGGTGGTACTAGGTATTTATACATTCCCAGCCTTTTTAGTTTTTATTCTGAGAAAGGATCTCACCAAGTTGCTAAGTTGCCCAGGCGGGGGTTAAGCTTGCAATCTTCCAGCTTCCAAGAATGCTGGGCTTACAGGCGTGCAGCTCCATAACCAGCTTACTCTGCCATTTCTGATATATATATTTTAAATTTTTTATTTTTTTGGTACCAGGGATTGAACTCGGGACCTGGCACTTCTAAGGCAGGCACCAGAACCACTGAGCTAAATCCCTGGCCCCACTGATGTTTATATTTTGAGTTTCTGGTCTTTTTTTTCTTGTTTTGTTCATCTTTTCAAAGAACCAGATTTTGCTTTAATTATTTTTCTCTTTTCTGTTTCATTACTTTTTGATCTAGTCTTTATTATTTCCTTCCTTCTGTGAGCTTTAGATCTGGTTGGTCTTATTTTACTAATATGGTATGGTTGGTTATTGACTTGAGGATGTTTTTTGTTTGACTTGAGGATGTTTTTTGTTTGCTCAGTGTTGGGGATTGAACTCAGGGACTCATACATATGCCAAGGACTCATGCACTGAGCTACATACTCAGCCCTTTGTTCTTGTGTGTGTGTGTGTGTGTGTGTGTGTGTGTGTGTGTTGTGATAGGACCATGCCACAGTATGTAGTCCAGTCCAGACTGGCCCTGAGCTTTTGATCACCCTGCCTCATCTTCTCAAGTCAGGGATTACAGGCATGTGGTACCACATCCACCTTAGAGCTTTCTTTGTTCTTAATTAACATGAATATTTATAGCTATAAAATTCCATCTAAGCACTGCTATAGCTGCATTTCATAAGTTTTGTATTGCTGTGTCTTCACTTTTATCCATCTGAAAGTATATTCTAATTTCTAATTTATATCATAGCTTCACACATGCTCATAGTATCTCATAGCTTCATGTGCCTCTCACAGGCACACTGCCTGGCCTCCCAGGCCTTCTGAAGTCTGGGTGGAAGCCTCCATGACCTTGTGACTGTTGCCTTACGGATGATGATATCTATAAAACCAGCACCAAGTGGATGATACCAAGTTCTGCTGACAGCTTGAGCAGTAAGCAGGCCCCCTTGGATCATGGCTGCAGAAACCTCTGAGCATCTGGATGGCTAAGCACTACGAAATCCTAGAGAACTAATTCCCTATGTGTCCTTTCTGGAGCAGGGGGCATAGGGGCTCTCTTCTTAAATGAAAGCTTTACAGTTTTGCCTTCTTGAGCCTGTGAAAGGTGGGGTTTTGCTGATTTCTGAGATGCCTTAAAGGCCTTTCCTATTGTCTCAATGTAAAGCACAGTACTTGGCCTATTTATTTATTTATTTATTTAAAAAAATTTTTTTTGGACCGAGGATTGAACTCGGGTCCTTGCACTTGTGAGGCAGTTGGCAGAACCACTGAGCTAAATCCCCGGCCCCAAAAGAACTGATAATGAATGTTCACTTTTTTTTTTTTTTTTTTTTTGTGCCAGGGATCAAACTCGGGACCTTGCGCTTGTGAGGCAGGTGCCGTTATTTATTTATTTATTTATTTATTTATTTATTTATTTATTTATTTATCTTGGTACTAAGGATCAAACTCAGGACCTTGTGCTTGCCAGGCAGCCGCAGTGCCATTGAGCTACATCCCTGGTCCTATTGGCTTCTTTCTAATGCTAATCTTTTTAGCAATTGTGTTTTCCAAGACCCCAACTTTGCAGGTGCTGCCTTTCTGGCAAAACTGGAAACTTTCAGTATCTTTTACCTCTGTCTTTTGCTCCTGATTTTCCCTGTAGATTTGGCCAAAGCAGCCAGTAGCACTCATGTTACAGCTTGAAGTTGGGCTGCTTTGAAATTTTCTATACCAGGTTAATTAGTCCATTGTCCTTAATCTCAGTCTCTCATAGCATCTTAGGACATGGACAAAGTGTAAAACACATGGCCTTGGGCCAGGGATTTAGCTCAGTGGTTCTGCCACATGTCTTGTAAGTGCAAGGACCCAAGTTCGATCCCCAGTACAAAAAAACCCCTCAAAACAAAAAAACAAACACATGGCCTCTAGCCTAACTGCTCATGGAGTCCCAGTTGAAACCTCTTGAGATTGGCCTGTACTTATCTTCTGAACTCTGAGCAGTGTTGCAAATTAACCATTGCTCATGACATTCTAGATCTTCTCTAGTCCACTTCTCCAAACTTTTCCAGACTCCTCCTCCTGTAAACAATTTCCAAATGCTTCTAAACCACAGCATCAGGTATAGTCAGAGCAATGAACCCACTTCTCTGGTACTAAAATCTGTCAGTCACTTTCCTGTCATTGGAACCAAATACCCAATGTCCACAACTTAAAGGAGGAGAGATTTATTTTTGGGTCACAGTTTCAGTCTGTGGTCAGCTGGCTCCAAGGTAGAAATGGTATGATGGAAGGGCGTGGTAGAGAGCTGTTCAACCCATGATACCTAGGGAGCAGAATGAGGAGGACCCAGGGACAAGAATATACTCTTCCATGCCCTGCCCCAGTGACCTGTTTCCAACCTCTTCCTAAGAGTAAGTTGGCTGTTCACTGATGAGTATAGCACCTCCCCATCCAATCACCTTACATGAGACATTTAAGGGACATTTTATTTCACTTTTAAAATTATTTTTTTTTGACACAAGTTCTCACTACCTAGTTTAGGCTGAACTTGTACTCACTTTGTAGCCCAGGCTGCCCGGAACTTGCAGAGATCCTCCTGCCGCAGCCTCCCAGGTGCTGGGATTACAGGCACGCACCACCACACCTGCCCTGCGGGTCATTTTAGATCTAAACCATAATAACCTCTTTCCACATTCTCTTAATGCTACTTTTATCTTTGAATGTTGAGTTTTGGATTTACAGAATAATTTAAATAATAGTATTCCTCTCTGATCTTGGACTGTCAATTTATGCAGCTGCCAGGTTGCCCTTGGCATCCTTCACCTGTTTTGTCTGTGTGAACATCTTCCATAAGAACAGGTGTGAACAGCCGGGGATTTAGCTCAGTGGTTTCACCGCCTGCTGTGCAGGCGCAAGGACCTGAGTTCGAGCCCTGGTATCAAAAAAACAACATGGGCATACTTCGTAAAATTCCAAATAGTAAATAGGCTTCGTGGGCCACACAGTCTGTTCTTTTTTAAATTTAATTTTGTTGTTATTGTTTTGATATAGGGTCTTGCTTTATAGTTCAGGCTGGCCTTGAACTCCCTATGTAGCCCAAGCTGACCTCAAACTTACACCAATCCTCCCGCCTCAGTCTCTCTCACTCTGGGATGGCATTTGCCATCACAACCTGCCACACAGACTGTTTTGCAACCATGCAACTCTCACTTTCATAGGGTGAAAGCAGTAATAAACCTCATGTAAATGAATGGGTGTGACTACGTTCCAGTAAAACTTTATTTCCAGAAACAGTTGGCTGGCCTGCAGGTAGTAATTTTCTGATTCCTGCTCATAGGGGAGGAGCATGCTCTCCCCTGCTCTTCCTTCTCTTCCAATTAGTTAGTGGTACGGTTTGCAGGGTTTTTGCTCCCTCCAGAAATTCAGGTTAAAACCTAATCCTCATTAGAACAGTATTGGGAGGCGTGGGCTTCGGGAGGTGACTGAGTCATGAGGGCTCTACTCTGACACGTGGGCATCTTATAAAAGGACTTGACACAGTGAGTTCTGCTTTTTTGTTTGTTTGAGTTTTTTCGTTTTTGGTTCTGGGATCGAACTTGGGACCACTGAGCTAAATCCCCAGCCCTTGATACAGTGAGTTCTATCCTGTTTTGCTCTTCTGCATATGAAGGCACAGCATTCCTTTCCATGGAGGATGCAGCATCATTCACCATCTTGGAAGTAAGAGAGCAACCCTCAGCAGACAGGTGAAGTGGCCAGTGCCTTCATTTTAGACTTCCAGAGCTATGAGAAATAAACTTCTGTTCTTTATAAATCATCTGATCTCAGGTTTTGTTGTTGTTGTTCTTTGTTTTGTAGTGGAGATCCAACTCAGAACCTTGTGCTTTTGAGGCAGGCAGCTAAATCCCCTTGTTAAAGCAGCACAAGACTGCCTAAAACAGGTAGAATAAAGACATTACAGAAAATCAGGAGCAGCCATCTCCATCACCAAATGGAGCTACTTGTTAAAGCTGGAAGCTCAGTTTTGTTGAAGGAATCTGGATTCCCGAGTTTGAGAATTTTTACATGAGAAAGTAACATCCTTTATAATTTTGGGGTTTTGGAATACCAGTTTATACAGTATATTATTACCATGCCTAATTTGAGTTGGGTTTCTGTCACTTGCCACCGGGAGCTTTGACTAATATAAATAAGAACTTGGGGTGTGAAGTAAAGAACTGTTCCCAACATTCATCCATGGGCGATTGGTGAGTACTTAGTAGGGGAATAATGAGGTGGTTAACTGATTGGCTAATGTGCAGAGTAATGGTTGTCACACTTCCTTGACTAAGTGGAAATAACTTTGTGCATCTTTTTTACTGAGTACCTGCAGTGCCCCAGGCACTCTAGGAGCCATCATGGGGAGGGAATGAATCAACAGACAACCTAAAAGGGAATACAGAGATAAAGAGGGGTTCAACCTTCAAGAGCCAGGTAGCTTGTAGGATGGCTCTCATATTTGGTTTGTGTGATGATTATGATTAGACTGAGGTTATCACTTCCAGCAATCCCATAGCCATACCTCCCCAGTGATGTGCAGTTTTCAGCGAGCCCTATCAGTAGCACTGGTGATGTTAATCTTGATCACTTGGTTAAGGCAGTGCCCGACAGGATTCTCTGTTGTGAACTTACTATTTCTCCCTTTGTAATTACTAAGGTTTTTTTTTTGTTTTTGGTACCAGAGATCGAACTCGGGTCCTTGCACTTGTGCAGCAGGCGGCGAAACCACTGAGCTAAATCCCTGGCCCTTTACTAAGTATTTTAGGGGAGATACTTTGAGCCTCTCCAGGTACCTTGTTTCTGCTTAAACTTTTGCTCACTAATTTTAGCATCCAACCAGTGGATGTTGGAGAAAGCAATCTTGTACTTTCTAGGTCTAAATTTTATTGACCCAGAGAGCGGAAGGGCCAGAGTCATTGAAGGAGAATGATAGGAAAAAGCAGAGGATTAGCTGTAAGACCGCTGGCTTTACCAAACGCTCCAAAAGGAACACACCGGTGCTTCACAGAGCCTGGAGCTGCCAGGGAAGCTTGGAGCTTTGATTCTAATTGCTGAGCCCACCAAGTGATCGAATGGGAAAATGCAGCCTTCCTCCTCCCCCTCCTTCCCCTCCCACACTTGCCGGGCTCTCTGGTCCCAAGTTCTGGGGATGGGCCCTTTATCAGAAGGGTCCTGAGGGCCTGGAGCTGTGCCAAGGGGCATTTCCTCCTGGTGGTCTTTGCTCACTGTGCTTTCTCCTTTCTCCTGCAGTTTGAAGGATGACCTCGAGGAAGAAAGTGTTACTGAAGGTTATCATCCTGGGCGATTCGGGGTAAGTGTCACCTGTATTTGAGCCATCATGTTGGCTTAGAGCTGAGCCTCACTCCCGGGGATCTCCCCGCCATGTTCCCTCCATCCCTGGGCTGGTGTAGACATCACTGTGTCCTGCTCTGGGCTCTTCTTCTCCTGCTGTTGGGGTACAGAGAGAAGTATGAATGGTCTCTTACTGTGCAGTCTTCATAGGGTACATGGCTTTTATAGCATGATTGCTAGGGAACAGGTGGCTGACTGCACTCAGCTGATGTGGGCATTTTCATGAAGCCCCTTTGCTCCAAGTTGCTCAACCCCGGGAGGCTGCTCATGCCCATGCATTGCCACTGCTGCAGAGGGGTTGGTTGCCTCTGGCTCTCCTCCAGGGCGGGTGTCTGGTGCATTGCCTCCTGTGCCTGGTCAGGCCTGTGGAGGAGGACCTGGCTGCTACTTTTCGATCTGCACTAACTCTTGAGCAACTGACTGGTAGGCTTTTCAGACTTGGTGTCTGACATGACTCAGGATAGCTTTAGTTCATTGGAGGCATACATATTTAAAATAACAGTAATAAGGGCCGGGGATTTAGCTCCGTGGTTTTGCTGCCTGCTGCACAAGTGCAAGGACCCCAGTTCAATCCCCGGTACCCAATAAATAAACAAACAAACAAACAGTAATAAGCTGGATCTTGTATACACACACGTGTAGTTCCAGCTACTCAGGAGGCTGAGGTGGTCACTTGAACCCAGGAACTCAGGACCTTCCTGGGCAGCATAGCAAGACCCCATCTTCAAAATAATAAAAATGTAGACAGGTTTGCCCTTGTGTCTCAAAGTTCCCACCCTTTCTTTCAAGAAGTGAGTGATTTTTCTTTTTTGGTGGGCTTATATGAACTACTTGAGGCCCCTTTAATAAGCTAGCCTTTGCCCAGCCCCAGATCACTGGGGTGGGGTTGAAGTGCCCCGTCCCATCCTGTCCTGTCCCGTGTCCGTGCCCCCGCCCAGGACGGACAGATACTTTGCTTTGGCCTGCATTGCCAGACGGGCCTGAAGAGAATGAGCCGGCCCCATCCCATTACAGCTTCTGTCGCAGCGTTCACTCTTGCCCTCCTGGCTGCTCTGGTCTGCGTAGAGTGAGTTGCTGTGGCGCTGTCTGTCCAGGGACCCTGTGAATGAAGGTGACCCGTCCCTCTGAGGGACACAGATGGTGCTGTTGGCTCAGGGGCTCCTGTCTTTTCTTCAGGCTGCCCTGGCCTTGGCCAGGAAAAGGCCGTCCACCATCGCCTATGAGCTTGGCGGGGTGGGGGCCCTTGGGAGGAGTGTTGCCTTGCAGCAGACTCTCTCCGATGACACCGCTGGGTGTTTTCTCCAGGTTGCATTTCCAGCTCCAGGGCAGCATCCTCCTCCTGGCCTCAGTGCATCGAGCTGAGTAACAGCCACCAAAGAGAGATGCACTCCAGACTGCAGGGATATTTTTGGAATAGTGGAGAGATCTTATTACTGCAGCTTCTTTTAGAAGGAGTGATTTGCTGACTTCCTTCTGGAAGGGAAAAGAATAATACTAGGTTCTACCACTGAGTAGCCTGTACCAGAACTTCTCAGCATCTGGCACACATCAAGACTATTTTCTTTTTTCCCCCTAGTGCTGGGCCCCACCTGCTGGGGCCTTGCCATGCTAAGCCAGGGCTCTCCGCTGAGCTCCACCTCCACACTGTGTTTTTACCCAGGAGAAAGTGCAGCGGATCTCGGGTGCTGCTGGCATTTGCTGGCACTGCCCGGCTGGTGAGGACAGTTCCTCCTCCTCTTTCAGGACCAGCAGGTTCCTTATAAAGTTGCACATGTCCAGGTCTGTTTCACCCCCTTCCTGTTTGGCTCAGACTTGTGGTTTTTCTCCAATTTCAGGGTCGGCAAGACATCACTTATGAACCAGTATGTGAACAAGAAATTCAGTAACCAGTACAAAGCCACAATAGGAGCAGACTTCCTGACCAAGGAGGTGATGGTGGATGACAGACTAGTCACCATGCAGGTAGGCCTGCCTCCCGCCTTGCTCGCTATCTCGGTGTTTTCCTTCCCCGCTCTCAGACCTCACGGTTGTATTTGTGGGTAGTTGGCTGTGGGCAGAATTATCAAACACATGGGCCGGGGATTTAGCTCAGTGGTTTTGCCACCTGCTGCGCAAGCGTAAGGACCCAAGTTCGATGCCCAGTACCAAAACCCAAAAAGAATTATCAAACACATACACCAGACACCTGGGTTAAGTTTACACCCCACCCCTCACCCGCCCTTTGTGACACCAAGAATGGACCCAAGGGCTCCTGCATGCAGAGTTGGAACTGTACTGCCTCAGGCTGCAGATGTACCTCAGTGGTAGAGCACATTTCTGGTGTGCTTGAGGTTCTAGATTCCACTCCCAGCACCATTAAAAACAAGGAATTGTACCACTGAGCCACACCTCAGCCCTAAATTAGAACTTCATATAAGGCATACTAAAATTTGGTGATGGTTTTTGTGAAATTCAGATTTCACTGGGCTTCCTGGGTTTATTTGTTGTTGTAGTTTGTCCTGGGTTTGAGGTTTTGGTTTTTGCTAAATCTGGCATCTTACGCCTTCCTGCCTGTGTTCCAAAATGTCTTCAGTTTTTATCCGTTTTTTGTGGCGCTGGGGGTTGGAGCCAGGACCTTGCTGCACTGCTAAGTTGCCCACCCACCCAGCCCTTGGGAGGCTCGGAAGGCAGGGCTGGGTCTCTCAGGCTGAGGAGGTGGACAAGGCTTATGGACCCACAGGTTGGGGGCTTTGCCCTCTCATAGAAGGATTCGTGGTCCCACTCTCCATAGTTCATACTCTGCCAGGAATGGAAATCTGTCTGAAGAGTTTAACATAGCAAAGACAACTCTGTAGGGACACCCCGAAACTAGGGAAGACATGCGTACAGCTAATGAGGAAATGTATGCCAGGAGAAATGTTCATAATGACAAAGACCTCTGGAGGGAAGTCTTCAGTGGGAAAAGACACTATAAAATGAGGATATGAAAAAACATCTTCAAGGACCGAAAAACGACTACTGAAATAAACATAATCAACAGTTAGCCTCTGGATTACACACAGCCAAAGAAACATAGTAAACTCTCAGAGCCAAGCAAATGTCCTAGGAGAAAACTTAAAATTGCAGAAGATCAAAGGCACAATCCCTAAGAGCAGCTAGAGAGGGAAAGGACAGGTGACCGATCTAGAGACAGAAGTTAGGCCACAGAGGGAGCAGGATGCCCTCCGTCTCCGACAGCAGAGCTTGGGAGTTGGGTCCTGTGCACCGTGGCCCTGCTGAGCTGGGTGCTCTGGGGGATTCCTGCCTGGCCCTGTGCTGCCCAGCCACCTCGAGGCCCTATGCCTTGGACCATGGGCCTTGGAGAGGCTGCAGCCGGGCTCAGACAGGAAACGAGAAAACCATCGTCTCTGGGCAAGGCATCACCCCAGGTTTTGGGTCGTTTTTCTTTTTTGAGACAGGGTCTCACTATGTAGTTCAGGCTGTTCTTGAACTCACTGTGTAGTCCAGGCTGGCCTCACACATCGATCTTCCTGCCTTAGCCTCCCGAGTGCTGTGATTACAGGCATGCACCACCACACCAGCCTCTTTTTATTTGTTAATTTTAATTTTTTTTTTTTTGAGAGGTCTCACTGAGGTTGCCCAGATTGGCCTTGAATTTGTGATCTTCCTCAGCCTATGCCCAGCTATCATCTGAGATCTCAAGGGATCTCCACATGCTTGAGTTTTTTTGGTGTCAGGTATTGCCCAAGGGTCCTTGCGCTTGCGCAGCAGGTGGCAAAAGCACTGAGCTAAAATCCCCTGCCCCTCCACATGCTTTTTAAGGGCTTTTAGAAAACAGGTGTTATGAAGAAGACCAGCAGATCCTCCCTGGTAATTTAGTGGTTTTCATTTAAAGAAATAACCAAGATCCAGTCTCTTGTGTCACCCAGGATGAATAAATGCTAGAGTGCTGCATAGCATGGTGCCTGTTGTTCATTACTGTGCTCTGTATGTAAGGGTTTGCAGCCAAGTGGGGGTGCACATACAGCCTGTAATCTCTGCACTTGGGATGCTGAAGCAGGAGGATCCTGGGTTTGAGACCATCATGGGCTACTTAGTGAGTTCAGGCCCCTGTCTCAAGAAACACAAGTATAATTTGCTGAGCTGGGGGTATGTCTCACTTGAAGAGCACTTGCTTAGCATGTGTGAGGCCCACCCACACACACACACACACAAAACCGGGTGCAGTGCTACGTGTCTGCAGTTCCAGCATTTTGAGAGGCTAAAGCAGGAGGTCACAAGACCTTGACGCAAAAGGAAAACTGAAAAGGGCTAGAGATGTAACTCACTGTGAAGGCCCCGGTTCAATCCCCAGGACTGCAAAAATGAAAAAAACGGAAGGAAGGTAGGTGTGTAACTTCCAAACTACTGTAGTTGGTCCCTGGGTCCCCATGGCATCCCTGCAGGCACTCAAGTCCCTTAACTGACCTGGTATGCTCATCCGGACACAGCCTCCTGTGCATATACTGGTTCACAAGACCTGACCTTAGGTAAATAGTGGGCACAGTACATTGTGCATGTACTGTAATGAGTAACAAAGAAAAACGGCATGTGTGTGACTGCATCACGATCTGCAGTTGGTTGAATCTCAGGCTCTTATTTCTTAGTACCTGGAATTGAGCACAGGGCCTTTGCCCTGAGCTATATCCCTGCCCTTTTTGTGTTGAGACAGGGCATTGCTAAATTGCACAGGTGGGACTAAAACTTGTGATCCTCTTGCCTCAGCCTCCCAGAATACTAGCATAGCAGGCATGTGTCACTGCGCCTGACTAAAAATAGATTTTTTTTTTTAACCTTTGGCATGGAGTGGGGAGAGAAGCAGAGGCTTGAACCCAGGGCCTTGTCACGCTAGGCCAGCAGACCTCTGGCACTTAGAATTGAGAAAACACCAATCATAAAAGGTTGAACATGGGTCGTAACCCACATTAAACATCTGAACAACAAGACTGCCAAAGAATGCGGACGGAGCACAGAGCAGGAGTGTGCAGACAGACCCAGGTGACAAGCAGCCTTGGGGATGGCGGGCGGCAGTGCTGGTGGCCAGCCGCTGGGTCCTGAGGAGCCCCTGAACGGTGGGGTGGGTAGGGAGGAGAGTGGGTCCCAGAGCCGAGGGGCAGTATCACAGTGTCACGGTCCTGGCCGTGGCCTGGAGTCCCCTTGGGCAGGCAAGGAGTGACAGAAGGGTGCTCTTGGCTGCCAGCTGGGGTGGGTACGCACAGCGTGTTGGGCCTTATAGCGCCCGTGAGCAGAGGGCAGCTGCGAGGAGAGCCGTGAATAAGCTGTCCCCCGGGGCCATTGACTTCTGGGGAGGAAGGAGGGAGAAGGTGACCCTGAACCCTGGATGGTGTCGGCACCAGCTGGTCACCTCGGGGCAGGGAACACAGCACGGTGCCAGAGAGTGTGCTTAGGCCAGGCCTGCGTGGCGCTCCGTGCCCAGTGCCATACTCAGAAGTTTGTTTTGTCACATCAAAGTAGTGAGTAGATAAATGTACAGAATAGTTTTGAATATAGAAAATAAAATGTTTCTGTTAAAATATTTAAAATGTTGGTCTGGGGCGGGGGATTTAGCCCAGTGGTTCCGTCGCCTGCCTCGCAAGCGCAAGGACCTGAGTTCTATCCCCGGTACCCCAAAAATAAAAAATAAATAAATAAAAATTTGAAAAAAAACCTGTTGGTCTGGCGATTTAGTTCAGTAGTGCTGTGCCTACCTCGAAAGTGCAAGGTCCTGAGTTTGATCCCCGGTACTGGGAAAAAAGGAAAAAAATGTTTTTAAACGTAAAAGACCAGTCAGACAAAGGTGTGGTGGCACATGCCTATAATCCTGGCTTTTGGGGAGGCTGAGGCAGGACATTGCAAGTTCCAGCACAGCCTGGGCAGCTTAGAGACTTACATTGATAAATTTGAAATTCAATTAACTTTGGAAATTGCTGGGAAGAGCCCCTCAGTGTTTCAGCTTATTTCTTAGCTGTTCCTTGGCCTTCTCTGTGTATCTGAATTCCATATAACCATGGGTCCTCCTGGGAGGGCAGAGTTCTCAGTGATGCCAGTCTAGGGGTACTGTCTAGAGGAAGCCACATGATATATCCCTGGAATCCCTGCCTCGAGGGAGGCTAAGGTAGGGTCTTGAGTTCAAGACCAGCCTGTCAAAATGGAAAGGGCTGGGGGTGGAGCTCTAGCAAAGCCCTGGGGTCTCGTTCCCAGGACTCCTGGCAAAAGCCATTGGTGATAGAAGAGTGCTGTGCATACCTGTTCATCCTGAGCTGTTCATAAGCATAGACGATGGGCGGCAGTATTCTTCTAAAAGCAGGAATGAATCTGGGCCAAGCCTCAGGAGAGTGGCATGTATCCTGCAGGATGAAGACATGCAGAGAGGGGGCAGGAAAGGCCACCACTTGGCACTGCGGGCAGCATGAGCCCTAAAGACCGGGGAGTGGGGGCTTCTGTTTGACTTTGGTTTTGGCTTTTGCTTAGTTACTTCCCAGATGTTTGCATGACACTTACTTCCCTAATGAAGTCTCTGTGTGCGTGCGTGCATGCGTGCGTGCGTGCGTGCGTGTGTGTGTGTGTATTTTAATATGTTCGAGTATGGATTCAAGGTTTGTTGTTTTGTTTTTTGGTTATTTTGGTACTGGTGATGGAACTCGGGTCCTTGTGCTTGCACAGCAGGTGGCAAAACCACTGAGCTAAATCTCCAGGCCTCAAGTTTTGTTTTTAAAGCTTTTGAGCCAGATGTGATGGCACATACCTATAATCCTGGCTTTTGGGGAGGCTGAGGCAGGACAATTGCAAGTTCCAGTGCAGCCTGGGAAACTTAAGAGACTTAGTGAGACCCTGCCTCAAAATAAAAAATAGAAAAAGATCTGGGCTTGTCCCTCATTGTGCAGGCCCTGGGTTCAATCCCCGGTACTGCAGAAATCAAACTTTGTTTTCTAGGGCCAGGGATTTAGCTCAGTGTTTCCAACGTCTGCCTCGAAAATGCAAGGTCCTGAGTTCGATCCCCGGTACCAAAAAAGAAAACCTTTGTCGTCCCCTCCCCCAGCCCTCTATTATGGTGGTTCTTTGGATTGAACCCAGGGCCTTCATACTGACCTGCACTAAGTTGACCCTTCTGCATCACCTGTGCCGGGTGCTGGAGTTACAGTGTGAGTCTCCGAACCCAGTGCCAGCCTCCCTCTTGAACCTAGCATGGCCTCGAGGGCGACAGCCTTCAGTGGGCCAGTGGGACCTGGTGTTCATCTTCGCTGTGTGTGCTGCAGTTCTTTCTCTCCTTCTCCCTCTCTTTCTGTCATGGTGCTTGTTCAGTTTAAGTTTGTTTTGTTCTGCAGTATTGGAGGACAAACTCACCCTAGGGATGAGCTACACCCCCATTACTTTTGATTTTTGGTTTTGAGGGAGGGTCCCACTCAGTTGCCTGAGGTGGCCTAGAACCTGCCGTCTTCCTGCCCTAGCCTCACGAGTGGCTGAGCGTATAGGCAAGTCCTCTCCTGCCCAGAGAATATCTTCCCGTGTGAGCACTTCACGGCGCATGCTCATAATCCCAGCTACTTACTCTCGAGGCTGAGGGAGGAAGCCTTGGAAATGTCTACACTGGGGATGTGGCTCTACTAATCCATGCCATTGCCATGCCGTGCCATGCTTTGGTTTTTATTGTCAACACTGAAAAAGTATGAAAACCTTTCTAGTGGCTCAGAGATGAGCTCCCTGCCGCCTCATAGACCTGGACTCAGTCTGGAATGCAGGGGTGCTCTGGGCACTGCAGCCCTAAGCCCCATTCTGAGTTCTGGAGTCCCTGTCTCAGGTGGCGCCACAGCCTGCGCATCCCACTGGTGCATTCCCAATACCAGCAGGGCGCCCTGCCCGTGTCCCCAGGAGCCGCTGCCCTTCTCTCGCAGATATGGGACACGGCCGGTCAGGAAAGGTTCCAGTCCCTCGGCGTGGCCTTCTACCGAGGCGCGGATTGCTGCGTGCTGGTGTTTGATGTGACAGCTCCCAACACGTTCAAGACCCTGGACAGCTGGAGAGATGAGTTCCTCATCCAGGCCAGCCCCCGGGACCCAGAGAACTTCCCCTTTGTCGTGCTGGGGAACAAGATCGACCTCGAAAACAGACAAGTAAGTGCCAAGGACCGAAGACGCTGGGTGTGTTAGGGGTTTGGCTGGAAGGTCCCATCCCTGGTGGCTTTGGCTGCCCTCTTGCTCTCGGAGCTGGAGCCCCTTTCTGCACTTGGGAGGAGGAGATTTGATTTGTTACCTGCAGCCAGGGTCTCTTGTGTGCAGGAGGTTGCTCAGGTGTGGGCAGCAGCTCTTGTGCACCTCGGGTGCGTGTCCTTGTGGGGATGGGCACTTACGTTGGTAACAGCACCCTTTCAGCCATCCACCAAGACTTAGTCCTGGGCAGGGACAGCGAAGTGTGAGGGGCAGGAGCTACAGAGCACTGGCACCAGAGCGTGTGGTGCAGGTGATGGATGAGGCAGGAGTAATGGGGAGGCTGCAAACCCTAGGCCATGTTTCTCCCAGCTGGCTCCATGCTCCCTCTCAAGTGGCTATAAGGGAGCCTCGGCCAGAGGTCTGAGCTGGCCTGCAGGTGTCAGGTGGCCAGGGCAGGTCTGGGGTCCCCCCAGCCTTGTTCCTGAGTTAGTGCAGCCACCTGTGTTACAGCACATTCGGCCCCACTTCCTCTTCCAGGTGGCCACGAAGAGGGCACAAGCCTGGTGCTACAGCAAAAACAACATTCCCTACTTTGAGACCAGTGCCAAGGAGGCCATCAATGTGGAGCAGGCGTTCCAGACGATTGCACGGAATGCGCTCAAGCAGGTAGGTCCTGGCTGTCTCTGCCACCCTCCTGGGGTGACGGTGAGCTCCGCTGCGTTCCTGGGAGCGCCCCCACTCTGAGATCCTGTGGAAGACACAAACTGTGGCTGAGACCATCGTGTGTCTGCAGTGTCCCGATTTCTTCCCGTGTTGTGGGGAGGTGACAGATGGTGGCTTCCGTGTCTCAGCTCTGCAGTCAGTCACACTATTGGGGCTTTCATTTCCTCTGAGCTGCTGTCTCCTCTGAGCTGCTTCAACTCAGACGGCACGTCGCTTTCCCCTGGGAACAGTTAAGTGAGCGACACAGGCAGGAAAGGAATCTAGGGAAATGTTGGCAAGGAATCCAGGTCCCGGAGCCCCGGCCAGCCTTCTTCCCAACAGTGACTGTGACCACAGGTGTGACAAAGGTGGTGTGGGTGGAGCAGCTCTGCTGGGGACTGTAGCACCTGAAGGTGGGCTTGTGGCATCACCACACGTGGTGGGTGAGGTGAGCGCTGGAGGAGCAGGTGGGCTGTGAAGGGCAAGGCAGGGTCTGCCACCAGCAGGAAGCCCTGGTTTAGTGGGGAGGGGTGGGGGGCATCCTGCAGACCAGAAGCCTTGGGAAGAAGAGTTCCGTCTAGGGACAAAGGAAGCCCTCGCCAGGAGACACAGGACTACATGTGTCTAAGGAACGGTCACACTGAGGACAGCACCCTCTGGGGACCCACCATGTGGCCCAGACACAGGCGCAATGGCGCAAGGCTTTGGTGTGGAACTTCAGGGGACGCAGTCACCCTGCCCCCAGCAGCTGTTATTTTAGGTGCTGTATTACACCCTCCAGTAAGATTTTATGCTTTCAGGTCCTTTGCCTTTTGTGTTACACTCCTATCTACCAGAGGAATGCAAAACGATGCTATCTGTCATGGTCAGAAAGTAGAAACGAATGTCCACCAACTAATAAGTAAATAAACATGGTCTAAGCCAGGTGTGGAGTCTCACACCTCTCATTCCAGCTCTGAGGAGGCTGAGGCAGGAGGATCACGGAGAGTTGAAGGCCACCCTGGGCCACGTACTAAGTTCAAGGTCAATCCAGAGTATGTCAAGAGCCAAAAAAAAAAAGAAACAAAGATTTGTCCACTAAAATATTATTCACTCGTAAGAAGGAAAGAGCTGAGAAGTGGTATAACAGGATGCTGAACAGAAAGGACAGTTCAGAGACCTTATGCTGTACAGTACCATTTAAAGAAATGTCTAGGCCTGAGACTTGGATGGCTGGAGGAGCCCTGGGCTCTGTGCCCCTGCACTGAAGTCAAACAGCAGGTCAGAAGAGGAAACTTGTGGGGTAGGAAGTAGCTGAGTGACTGCCAGGGCCAGGGCTGGGTGGGGAGAGGCTGCTCTTTGGGGTGATGAATGTTCTGGACTGACGGTGGCGATGGCTGCCCAGTTTGTAAGTACCTGAAACTGCTGTGCTGTACACTTTATAGCAGGTGAACAGTTCTTTCTCGGCAGTTCTTCTGCTGCAGGCTGGGGATGGAGCCCAGGGCCCTGTGCACACTGGGCCAGCACTCTGCCCTGGGCCACAGCCCAGCAATAGAGAGCCCTCAACTGCAAACAGCCCCTGCTGCTCTCCCTCCAAAGCCAGGCACAGAGCACAGCTCCGCACATGGGGGCGTTTGAGAGGCAGACCTCTCCTTAGCCTTTGGAGAAAAAGAAAACTGGTGGCCCGGAAAGACAAGTGCGAGGTTGGAGCGTGGCGGGGCAGCCGGTGCCCCGGCCTTGTCACCCAGGGAGTGCAGACCACTGTGAAGTCTGCTGAAGTCCTGGCAGCCCCGCGCCATCCAGGGAGTGCTGCCAGCATCTCCCATGCAGCGGGCACCTCTTGCTGCCCTCCGAGGGTGGCCTTCCATCACCGTCCTTCAGGCCCTAATAACCGCTCCCCTACTCCCCCCTCCCACTGCAGGAGACAGAGGTGGAGCTGTACAATGAATTCCCCGAACCCATCAAACTGGACAAGAATGACCGGGCCAAGCCCTCGGCCGAGAGCTGCAGCTGCTGAGGGGCAGTGGGCGCTGAGCACAGAGTCCTTCAGAACCAAGAACACACTTAGGCCTTCAACACAGCCCCTCTTCTCAACAGACATCGATCTCTCACAGCCAGCTGCCAAAAGGAACCCCGCCCCACCCTCCACACACACACACACACACACACACGCACACGAACACACACATACGCACGCACAGACACGCACGCACGTGCGCCAGCCCATGCCTTGATGGCCCACAGGTCCGCCGCCCTCCACGAGCCTGGCAGCAGGCAGGCCGGCTACTGTAGAAACCGTTCTGGTGCGCAGTCAGCATGGGAAGCGTAGGCTTGTTGTCCACTGGAGAGAGAACTGTTTACAGTTGATCTGTGTCTAATTAGTTGCCTGATTTTTTTTAACGGTCTTGTGGTCTTTTTACCCGCCCTGACCCCATGTCCCCGAAGGCCCCTTGGGAAGGCTGGTGCCCCTGCTCATCCCAATGCACCCAGTCGATCAGGCTGAGTTTTGTATGTATCTGTTAATGCTTGTTACTTTTAACTAATCAGATCTTTTTACAGTATCCATTTATTATGTAATGCTTCTTAGAAAAGAATCTTATAGTACATGTTAATATATGCAACCAATTAAAATGTATAAATTAGTGTAAGAAACCCTTGGATGACGTGTTGAAGTCCTGTGATGCAGGCGTGGAAGGTGGAGGGTCGGACCCCTTCCGGATGGCAGGGTTGGCGACCTGGATGCAACATCCAGCTATCAGCAGTATTGTGTACAGCAGACTTGAGCGATGCGTGCCTCTTCTCAGAGACTCAAGCCGGAAAGCTGGCACCTCTGGGGGAGCAGCCTGGCTCCCTCTGGGTCTCAGTTTTCCCCAAGGTTGATTTGCATAATCCAGCAGTACGTGCAATGGATCCCTGGCTGTCCTTTCAGAAATTGAAGGTCACTCTCCCTTTTCAGTTCTTTCTTTTCCCGCTTCACACAAGAACTCCTGTTAGATCAGCCTCCCCTCTCCAAGCCAAGGACCAGGCAAGGACCGGCCATCTGTCCCGGTGTCCTCCCCCTGTCCTAGAAGGCACTCCCTGCAGACCTTGGCCTGTCCCTCCTTGGCCTGCACTGCCCCCCACGCCCCTGCCTCGGGTTCACCCACAGCTCTGCCCCCGCCCCGGGCAGCCTGCCCGGAGCCCTGCCCAGAGCACACCCCTCACCTTTCCAGAGGTCTACGTGCTAGGTGCAGGCTGAGTTCTTCTGTAAAGAGATGAACGCAATGCCAATAAAATTTAACAAGAACAAAGCAAGCCGCCTCTACCGTGTTGTGTTCTTCCTTCCTGCTGACCCTCACTGCACCGGCACACGGAGGGCCCATGTCACTGGGCTTGTGTGGCGCTCTGTGCTGCCTGAGGTGTGGGGGCGGTTTCTAATCACGGGACTAGGTGTGAGAACCTGAGTGGAGACAGCCTCATCCCCCTTTTATTTTTTTTGGGGTACCAGGGATCGAACTCAGGTCCTTGCGCTTGTGAGGCGAGCAGTGGAACCACTGAGCTAAATCCCCGGCCCAGCCTCATCCCTTTTGAGGAGCAGCAGAAAGTGCTGGTGGCCGCAGCCCAAGTCTACCCTATGGGTGTCGTTGTCACCTGTAGCTAACACTCGGGTGTCATGTGGCAGGAAAGTAGAGCAAAGCTCCTGACCCCTATGTGTGTAAGCCACCAGGTGGACCTGATCAGATGCCACCGAGTGATTTCAGGAAAGTGCTGGTGGGTCACCTGGCAGGTCCCTCTAGGTTTTGCAGAAGCACCCACTAACCTAGCTCTTCATGTCCCCCTTTACTCCCTTTGCTGTATCCTCTTCTGAGGCTCCTATCTCTGTCTTTGAAAAATAACTCTCCTGCCTGTTGCTGTGGTACCATTTGTAGTCCCAGCTACTCAGGCTGAGGCAGGAGTATTGCTTGACCCCAGGAGTTTGAGGCCCAGCCAGTACAAATAATGAGACCCTGTCCCCAAATTTAAAAATAATGGGCTCAGGAGGTAGCTCTGTCCAAAGGCACTGGGTTCAATCCCTACTGCCAGGAAGAAAGAAAAATATCCAGGTCATTCTAAGATGTAGCCAGAGTCTGACTGGTCCAAATAAACTGCCCCGAGTATCTTAGGCTTGTAAGGCCCTTACAGAGGCTGAAGACAGCCCTCTCTGTATCTTGTATGACTCACTGCCTTGTATGCATTCGCAAACTGAGGTAGTGTACCAAGTCCAAGCCAGACAGCTGGCTTCTGAGAAACCCAGAGGAGAACCCCCACCCTGCCATTGCCTTCCTGAATGTCTCCTACTGATGGCTCACGGAGGAGCCGAACCTTCCCCACCTGGCTCCTGGGTTAGCCAGCTTGAAGCCAGCACTCAGGAGGCTGAGGCAGGAGGATTGCTACAAATTTGACACCAGAGTAGCCCATTGGGTCCTGAGCACAGTCGGGGAAGCCTGCTCAAGGGGCAGGCTAGTGCCAGCACCACTGCTACCACTTCCCTGTGATTCCCTTTGCTCCTGAGCTTCACACCCGTTGGATAATGCTGGGGAGGGGGTAACGGAGGGTCAGCCTGGCACACCCCCTCCCGCCCCCCTCAGAGGAAGGAATTCTTCCTGGGCCATGGCAGACATGCTGCCTCCTTGGGGGGCAAGCAGCATTTGAAGGGCCCCCATCACTGACTGCCCTGCACCAAGCCGCCACCAGCCCTGGGGACACATGGTTTGGCTGGAGCCCCAGTGAGTGGCAGGGACCAGGATTACTGGGGAGAGCACCAAACCCTGTTAGGTCCCTTACAGCACAGCCAAGGGTGTTCATTTCTGAGAAGCCAGGCAGCTCCCCACGGTAGGACCCATCACATTCACAGGGGATAAACACATTCTCCATTAATGCAAGAAAGGCATTTCACAAAATCCAACAGCCTTTTATGATCAAAGGAAATGTCCTCAACATATGAAATCTTCAAAGTTTGTTGGTTTTTTTGTTTGTTTTTTTTTGACCAAAGCTCATGTAGTCCAGGCTGGTCTTGAACTCATGTATAACCCAGGCTGGCCTTCAACTTGGCGGCAATCCTCCTGCCTCAGCCCCCCTGGTGCTGGGATTACAGGGTACATACACACCATGCCTACTTCAGAGATAACATTTTAATTACAGTGAAAACTCTCCACCGTAAGATCAGGAAAAAGGCAAGGATGCTTGCTTTGCTGCCTCCATTCAACATACTACTGGGCCTTCTAGAAGGGAAAGGCAAAGGCATCCAGACTGGAAAGGAAGAGGTGAACGTATCTATCATGGATGACAGTGTTTCATAGAAAACACTGAGGGCTGGGATGCGGGGCAGGGGTGTAGCTGAGTGATAGAGCACTTGCTAGCACCCATAAGGCCCTGGGTTCCATTCCTAGGACTGTAAAAAAGAGGGGGAAAAAACCCAACCTGTTAGAGTTAAACTAATTCAACAAAGTTGCAGTTATAAAATCCACCCACAAGTCAGTTGCACTTCTACACAAACCATAAGCAATCCAAAAAAATTTCATTTACAAGAGCATCAAAAAGAATAGGGCTGGGGATTTAGCTCAGTGGTTCCGGCACCTTCCTTGCAAGTGCAACGTCCCGAGTTCGATCCCTGGTACCCACCCCCCCAAAAAGGAATAAAGCTGGCTGGGCATGGTGGCACACACCTATAATCCCAGCACTCGGGGGAGGCTGAGGGAGGAGGATCTCCATGAGTTCAAGGCCAACCTGAGCTACATAATGAGTTCAAGGCCAACCAGAATTAGAGGGAGACCCTGTCTCAAAAAAAAAAAAAGAAAAAAGCTGGAGATGTAGCTCAGTGGTAGAGCATGCTGGGGTTAAATCCTGTAAGAAGGTCAAAGATGATTTGAACCTGAATTTAGGCTTAGCCTCACCAAAACCCAGCTGTCTCCGCACTGCCCAGGGCCTAGCTCTGTTTCCTGCTGTAGGCAGGCTCTGCCTTCCCCGGCCTCTGTGCCCCACAACTGTCCCCTCACCCCAGACGTCCTCCCTGCAGTGCCAGCGGCCATGGGTTTGAGCCCGGGTCGGGTGTGCACTGGGGTCCAGGGCTGTGCTCTGACTGCTCTGCCATCTGCTGCAGAGTGTGATGGTTGTGGGGGATGAGGACAGGGCTGGGAATTTCTCTGGCCACAGTACTCTGAGAACACCTGCCTGCATCTCCTGCCAGCTTCTGCCTCCTGAAGGGGTGATGGGAAAGCTGCCTGCCATCCTGTGGGAGGCCCAGGGAGCTGGTGCCCAGGAGCTGGCCCTGAGGCAGGGACATCGGGATGGAGGAGCACTGCTCACCTCAGGGCCATCAGCCGAGAGCAAGGGGCAGGGCCAGATGTGGTCCCCAGGGGTAGGCCCACTCAGCTGTGTGCCCACTGCTGGCTGTCATGGACGAGGCCAGAGTCCCTGTGATTCAGCCACCTTCCAGCCCTGCTGCACGGGGCATCGCACCCCCTTTGGGGGACACTTCGTGTTCAGACCACAGCACCCAGACCCCTGAGCTCCAGGAAACTCCCCAACTGGGCACCACTTTCAGAGCTTCCAAGGGCACTGGTCTGGGAAGAGGTCTTGGCTTGATTTGGTTTTCGGTGCTGGGGATGAAACCCAGGGCCTCCCACGTGGGATGTACCTCCCACGGGAGGTACATGTAATAATGAGATTTAAATTTTGAGACAGGGTCTCACTGTGTGTAGCACAAGCTGGCCTTGAATTTGAGATCCTCCTGCCTCAGCCTCCCAAGTGCTGGGGTGACAGGTTGGCACCGCTCTCCTAGCTTCCTTTTCGGGGGGGGGTACTGGGAATCGAACTCAGGACCTTGTGCTTTTGAGGCAGACGCTGGAACCACTGAGCTAAATCCCTGGCTCCTTCTGTCTTAATAAAAGTCTGCAGGGCTGGAGATTTAGCTCAGTGGTTCTACCGCCTGCCTCACAAGCGCAAGGTCCCGAGTTCAATCCCTCGTACCGCCCCCCCCCAAAAGAAAATTAGGTAATAAATGTCTTCCACCACTGTTTGGGCCAGGGATTTAGCTCAGTGGTTTCGCTGCCTGCTGCGCAAGCACAAGGACCCGAGTTCGATCCCCGGTACTAAAAAATAAATAAAAAATAAAGGTCTGCAGCTCATGGAAGGATTCTTCTCGATGGACCCCTCCTGCAAGTCTATGAATATGGTTACTGGAGGAAGTTATGACTCTTTTATCCTTTTGGGAAGCAGGAGGCAAAGGCTCGTGGAAAAATGGGGCTCCTGAGCTGAGCACTAGTGAAGGCATAAACTGGCCAAGGAGGGGCCCGCGACGTCGCTGCAGCTGTCCAGGCCACGTGGGGACCTGGGTCCCTGCCAGGGCTGTGATGGTGGCCTGGCCTCTGTCCACAGCCTTGCTATTCTCCTCAGTGGAGCTAGGGGGAGCGCCAGGCCTGGGGCGAAAAGTTACGGGAAGCCAGAGCGCACCCTGCTGGCCATAGAGGGTAGAGACGGCACAGAGTGGGGAGAGGCCCGGAAAACGACCCGGTGTATGCGCTGGTGTGGCAGCCGCTGCTCGTCGGTGCCGAGCAGGTTCTCCAGCGGACGTGAAGACCGCGGAGGAAGAGAGGGCCCGCCCGCAAGAGGGCACAGAGCCGCGCCACACAGCCCTGGGAACAGAGGTCTCAGCCACATATGGAGGTGGGGTGTCCAGGGAGTTGGCAAAAAGGGCATTTAAAAAAAAATGTGTGGCAGAGGGGATGGAAGGCAGGGCCCTTGCGCTGAACCACATCCCTAGCCTTCTTAATTTTTCTAAAATCCCTAGGCTGAATTTGAATTTGCCATCCTCCTGCCTCAGCCTCCCAGAATATTGGGGTCACAGACATGTGTTGCCACGCCCTATTTTATTTTTTGTTTCTTTGAGACAGGGTATCTTCACGAAGCCCAGGCTGGCCTTGAACTCCTGGAGATCCTCCTACTTCTGGCACGGAGTGCTGGGATTATGGGTGGGTGTGCGGCACCATTCCTGGCCAAAAAAATATTTAACTGCCGTGGATCGTCCCTTGGGACTCTGGACCTCCAAAAAACCTGCACAGGGGGAAATTCTAGCAAACCCCGATGGGCGGAAAGTGCGCGGACAGCCGCGTGAGCAGCCACTGGAAAAAGAGCTTGCAGTCTCCATGGAGACGAGGGGCGGGGCGGGGCCCTCAGGGCAGGGGCGGTTGGGTGGGGCTGCGCTGGTGCCTAAGGGCCCTAAGGGCCGCACCCACCGCCCTAAGGGCCGCACCCAGCACCCGAGCAGCTTGGTCAGGCAGCGTCCCTGTGCGGTAGTGGGTGGCGAGGCCACAGCAGCGGGGCAGCTCTTAACCGCAGGGCCCTGGTCCAGGCCGCCGGGAGCCACCGCGGCCTTCCCCGGGGTCTTGGGAGCAACCTCGTGCTCCAGGCCCGCCCCAGCCCCCACCCCGAGCTGTGAGACACCCGGGTCGTTGTTCACCCCGGGCCACAGAGTCGCTTCCTGGGCGCCGGCGCCCGGCCACGCTGCCCGCGCTTCCTGATCCGACCCTCGTCAGGCCCGTGTCACCTGGCTTTAATTTTTGTGTCCCACTCTTCACCCTGGGCGCCTGTGGCTCTGACCTGTGGGGCTCGGGTTCCCAGACCTCGTGACACTGGGGCAAACGACCACTGCTCGGCGAGGGGCGGCGGAGGGGCGAAGGCGCAAACCCCGAGCGCTGTGGGGACGACGCGGCAGGAGGCCGGGAAGCAGGGACAGGCCCGCGAAGCCGAGCAGCAGTGCAGCCGGCCTGGGGGCTCAGGGTGGAAAGTTGGGTGAGCGGGTCGGGCAGAGAGGTAACAAAGAAACGTTTGCCAAGTGTGGCAGCAGCAGGGCCACCAAGAGGCCACCGCAACTGTGCGGGGCCCATGCGCAGAGGGGCCTGGTGGCGCTTAAGAGGTGCTCGGCCCTGCTTGGGGTCCTGGCCACCGGCTGCGGATCCTGGGGCGCTGTCGAGGGACAACATGCTGCGAAGGCTTCTCATGCTAAAGCAGCAGAAGCTCCGAGGCGGGTGGTGTCAACCACACCCCGTGGCTTCTCCAAGCCCTGCACCTGCCCAGCGCTGTCCCTGGCCTCCTGCAACCTGGACAGATGCAGGAAAGGGGTTTGTGGGGAAAAGTGCTGAGCTGGGCATCAGACTTGGAGCAAAAATCCACAGGCCCGGCACAGCCCTGCCTCTTCTTTGAACCTCTTCATGGAAAAGGGTTCAAAGGCATGGGGTGGACATAACAGGCCCCAAGGATCCTGGCATTGCACCCCAAGATGCCTCTGAATCACTACCCCAGGGCCACCTCTTGCAAAAAGAGCAGCCTGGTCACAAGGGAAGGAAGGGAGGGGATGTTTCTGAGGGTCATTTTCTGCCAGCTTTAGTATTGCTTAGTGGGGGTTGCTTTGTCTTCCTTCTCTTTCACAAATAAAAAGTCAAGTCTGCAGAGCAGAGTCTCCACCACTGTTTCTCAAGATGGCCGAGATCTGGGGTGGGGGACATCTTAGCAGGAAAGAAAATTCAGCTGGAGAAAGTTTAGGTGAAAAGGAGTCAAGATGACTAGCTTAGGGATGGCAAAGGGGGGGTGCACCACAGGCAGCCGGGTGCACCCTAAAATGGTTGTGTGTCCCTGTTCCTGGCTGGTGTCATTGGAGATGTTGCCCAGTTTCTCTCAAGCCTCAGTTTCCTTGCCTAGAAAATGGAGATGCACCTCACCGCCCGCTGCCAGCTCTGCTTTAGGGGCTGCCCTGCCTCAGCTGCTTCCTCCCTTTCCTCTTTGGTCTGCAGGTGAGGCAGGCAACTCCCTTGACTGTGGTTGGGCCCCAGTGGACACAGGGTGTTGGCCCCACTGTCCAGCATTAGGTGTCACCCTGGCGGCTGGAGCCTCTTCCAAGGTGGCCTCTCCACCTCCATCTCATCTCAGCTCCCTAAGGGCTGGAGCAGAGATGTCAGACTCAACAGTCAGTAGCCGGAAACAGGCCTGACCTCACCCGCCAAGACCCTTGGACCCCTTCCTGTGGGCAGGGGCAAGGCTGGGGGGCAAACTGAGGGCCCCTCAGGGGCCAGGCAGGGCCTCATGAGGGTGAGGGGTGCAGTGGGGGCCCTAGGAGGCCCTGGGCCCCAAAGTAAGGAGATGGTGAGCAGGCTGTGGTCCAGAGGCAGCCAGGCCAGGCTCCGCTCCACAGGGTCCACCAAAAGATGGCTCTCCTGGCATTGGGGTTCTCGAGGGAGAGTCCCCCCACCCCTCACTCCTGAGCAAAACTTTGTGGTGTACAGTTCCAGAGCTGGGAGGTCCAGCAGGCCAGGGGACTTCCAGGTTCACAGGCAAACCCCAGGGGCTAAGGATGGGTGGCCGGGCCTGGGACAGAACCTTGGCAGGGGCTTCCAGTGGGAGATGAAGTTAGAAAGCCAGGTCTCAAGGGTGTCTGAAGTCCCAGGTCAGTCCCTCTGTTACAAGAAATACCAGAGATGAAATATGAAATATTCTATCTCCCAGCCTGTTAACTGTATGATACGCCGAGTTCTTGTTTTCTAGAAATCAAAGAATGAGTCCTAGGAACAATGGAGGTTGAGAGTAGGAAGGCATAGCTAAGGAAAGCTCCTGAGGGGCAGGGGGGACCTGGGTGGGTAGCCCCGGGACCCCACTTTACAGAGGAGTTTTATAGGGTGAAACCACGTGGGTACAACGTGGGCCACAGCCCTGACCAATAAGGTTCCAAGTACAGCCACTTAGGTAACGGTGTCCCACTGGGAAACAAGTCACGGAACAAGCGTGGATGGAAAGAAAGAGATTCTCCTAGGAAGTGCTGGGTCCAGAGGTCTCTGGTCACCCACCGGGGTGGCCGATGTCTGTCTCGGCTTCACTAGGCCCACTGTTGTTATCCGAGGCCTGGTTTGCAGCCCACGTGTCTCCTGTGCAGCTGTGGTGTTTCACCTCTGTCCTGACCCTCTGGAGGACCTAGCCCTGTCAGACTGGCTGTAATATTTCTACCTAGCTCATCTGTGTATAATACTCCTTGTCCCGGGTCCTTGTTTTATTAGAGACAATGGAAATCAGAACGGAAGCTTGGCTTGGCAGGAAGAGCTGTGAATGGGAAATGAGAGGACAAGGATGTAGCTGCTCCTTAGCAAGGGAGAGCAAGAGAAAGTGGGGCAGGCCGGCCTGAGCGGCTCAGTGGAGCCTGGCAGGCTACCCTGAAAGAGGAGGGCCCAGGTTGAGGGGTGCCCAGGCGGCAGGGGCGCTTAGTCCCTGTCTCAGTGCTGGTTCCTGGTTCTGGAGGCATCAAGGGGCTGGAGGTGGGGATTTTGTCCCCAGGAAATGCTTGTGCCTGTGTGCCTGTGTAGGTCGTGTGAGGCTCTGCTTGTCCCGGGACCCAGGTGACTCGAGTTCAGGACAGTCCAGTCCCTCTAAGGGGAAAGGGCCTGGAACTGGCTGGTGATCCAATGTCCCTCTGAATCCTGAGGATTACGTTAGTTCCTCTTGTCTTGGTGACCTGCCTCTTGAGATAGGCTAGGTAAATTTAGGTCCAATAAGCTTTGTTTGGCCGACTGTTTTTTTCTGTCTGTGCTTGAGATTGAACCCAGGGCCTTCCCACTGAGCTACATCCCAAGGGACAGATCTCACAGTCACTGAGCTATCCTGGCTGGGCTTGAGTTTGTGATCCTCCTGCCTTAGTCTCCCAGAGTGTTGGGATTACAGGTGTGTGCCGGGAGGTCGGGTTTCGCCAACTTTTGGATACATAGTTCCTACCTGTCTAACATGTCTAACATGTGGAACTGAGAAGAATTTGACCCAGAATTTTACAAAATGAAGGTCAAGCTTTGTTCTCCTTTTAGTTACCTATTGGGCTTGAGCAGAGCCACAGGTTTTAACCCAGAAACTGCTCTTAAGTCTGATTACCTCAGCAGAAAACACAAACTGTACATTTAATGGCTAACAAGTTAAGCCAGCCTGGGCTGCCTGGTGAGTTCTAGGAAGCCTGAACTACAAAGTGAGACCCTGTCTCAAAACAATCAAATGAGTAACAGGTTAAGGGCCCAGGAGTTTGTTGATCCTTCAGCTGTTGCGACTCTGTCAGTTGCAAGAGCCCACAGAAGGCTGGTGATTGTGATGGCAGTGATAGAAGTTGGCACAGACTCTAGGTGGGACACAGGCACCAGGGAAGATGTCAGGGCCCCCAACGGCACCCTGTCACCGACCACCAAGGGGTGACTTCCAGGGCAAAGCAAGGCAGGGGCCACTTTGTGTCCTGGTCGCCTGCAGACCACACAGGGCACAGGCAGGGGCACTGAGGCAAGGGCAGGGTGTTCCTGGGCTCTCTGGGCACCTAAGACCCCAAAAGTGCTGCCCAGATGCAGGGAGGCCCAGGGCCTGAGCTCGAACAGCGGCCCCTGCAGGGTTTGCAATGCATTTCATTTGCATCTTAAAGGCAGTGAATTTCCCGGCTCCCCTTTACACTGAATCTACTTCCTGTCCACTCCAATCTGAATCCCAGTCCAGCCACCCTCGTCCCACCCAGGCCAGGCTGCTCCACTTTTGTTTCAAGCCTGAGAAAGACTGATATTGCCCCACAGGCAGGCCTGTACCTTCCCCCTGAATGAACTGGGGGTGGCAGTAAGGCACCTGACCTGTCCCCTCCTCCTTTCAGTCCCCCATGGCCCTCGGGTTCCTGCCCAGGCCTTAAGATGCCCGGTGGGCAATGCCCCCCAACGTACCCCTTCATAGATGTAACAGCCCATGGGGCACATGGGCCCTGGACTTGCGGATGTAGGTGGCTTCCTCCCCTGTTACCCGCCGTGTGGGTCCTTCTCTGCCAGGCTGGGTCTCTTTCTGGTGGCTCCTCATCTCCCTTGAGGCCATGTCTTCAGTACAGAAGCCCAGTGTGACACTGGAGGGTCCCTCAGATCCCCATCCCAGTGGTGATGGCTGGCTGGCAGCAAAAGGGTTAAAAAAAGCGGGGTAGGGGCTGGGGATTTAGCTCCGTGGTTCTGGTGCCTGACTTGCAAGTGCAAGGTCCTGAGTTCGATCCCCGATACCAAAAAAAAAAACGGGGTAGAGGTTGAGTCGGGCGCAAGGGGGTTTGTGAGTGCGATGGGGGAGGCAGATGGGCAGGGGCTGGTGCTGTGGGTAGAAAGAGCTCACCAATCGTCAAGGGACAGAGAGGGAAGAGTTTATTGATAACACTGCAGGACAACAGCAGGTGAATCCAAGAGAGGACTGCAGCAACTGGGAGAAAAAACATCCGTCAGCACCTGGGAGGCTGGGGCAGGATGATCACTAGATTTTGCGCCCAGCCTGGAATACGTAGTGAGTTCGAGACCAGCCTGAACTACCTAGTGAGACTGTCTCAAAAAACAAAGCAATGGGCCGGGGATTTAGCTCAGTAGTTTCGCCGCCTGCTGCGCAAGCACAAGGACCCGAGTTCGATCCCCTGTACCAAAACAAACCCAAACAAACCCCAACAATTAAATAAATAAATAAATAAATAACAACAACAACAACAACAACAAGCCCCAGTCCTTCCAAGTAGAATTAGCAAAATGTGTATAGGCTAGCTAGGGATAGTGATGAAGGTTAAAATAATACATATAAGGGCTGGGGATTTAGCTCAGTGGTCCCACTGCCTGCCTTGCAAGCGCAAGGTCCTGAGTTCGATCCCCAGTACCCCCCCCAAAAAAAATCAATAGGAAAATAATACATGTATGTATTTGCACAAAAAGGGAGTTTTGATGTTCTATTGGGATGGGGGGAAACAGGACCAGCAATTAGATCATGTCCTGATGCCCCTTGTAGTTCCTATAGCTTCAAGGTGGAGAGTTTTTTTTTGGTACCGGGGACTGAACTCAGGACCTTGCACTTTCAAGGCAGGCGCTGGAAACACTGAGCTAAATCCCAGGCCCTTGGAGAGTTACTGTTGTACCTCAGTCATGACCTTAAAGAAATGCTGGTAAAATAAGCCTGCTGCCGGAGGCCAGGCTGGGTGCGGGTCAGAGGTGTGACCACGCACTTGTCACTCATCCACACAGCCCAGTGTTGGGGGCACAACAGAGAGCAGGGAAGACCCAGCCTTGTTCCTGAGAGTGGTGTGTGTCCTGGCCACCTGCACACCACACAGGGTGCAGGCAGGGCCACTGAGGTCAAGGGCAGGGCCTGTGCAGAGTGCAAGTGACAGCAGGTGAGTCACAGACAAATGGGTTCAGGTGGCTGAAGAAAGACAAGCTGGGTCCACCTGAGTCTCAGAAGCACCTTAGGCACTGGAGGAGCCAACTGCACCCCCGCCATGGACATGGGTGCAGAGGCTATGGGGTGGGGGCAGGGATGCGGGGGTGGCATGGGGAGAGTGGGCAGCAGGTGGCAGGGAGGGATAAGGGGAGTGGCTTGGAGTGGGCAGGCAAGAATCACTGGGCTGGAGGAGAGATCAGAGGACAGAAAGTAGGGGCATGGATCCACGTCTTTGGTCAAAACATGTGGTGACAGTTCGCAGCATCCCAATGCCCATGGGAGGAAGCAGCTGGTACCAGGAGTCACCCTCTCTCAGTCATTGGCCCATGGATAGTGTCAAAGTCCCAGGCTCAGCAGAAAAGGCCCCAGCCACAGCGCCCCCATTGTCCCCAACTGGCTGGCCTGGCACAGGGGCACCTCTGGTGCTGGTCTGGGCTATGCCTGGGGCACTTCTGTATGCTTTTTTCTTCTGGGTCCCTTGGGATGGCACGGGATGAGGCTATCAGCAGTGTGGTGTTCAATGTCCCTGAAGGCTGGCAGGACCCCAGCCCAAGTTATGGTCCCCCCCTGCCTCCCTCAGGCCTCAATGTCGCCATGTGCAGAATGATACCAGAGGGATGAGACTACTCAGCTCCCAAATCCCAAAGGCAGTGCCCCTGGGCCCTGAGCCACAAAGCTAGCGTGGCCACCAAAGCTGGGGCCATGCTGCCTGCATGTGTCTCCTGCCCCACTGTGTCCTCTCTTTCTCCTCACTGAGGGGGGCTGGAGGCTGGGTCCCTCGGCCCAATCTTCAGACAGCTTCAGGGAATCTCAGGACATCTGTCTGAAGTTGTCATTAGACCCTGGGTCACACCGATCCAAAGGTGTCCTCACTTGTAGAACAAGGGACCTGGTGCACAGGCATCATCCGAACAGACTCCACACTTCTGAGCGAGCCAGGAACAATGGCAGAGATGCCGGTATTGTAATGAAGTCAGGCTGTCCCTGTGTCACCCACGAATGCTCCTCAGGGTAGTTTGTGGGGCATTACTTCTGAAAAGCAACATTAAGGACATTCGTTAAGAAAAACATCCATGCCTTGGACTGAGGGTACTAATGGGAGACAGGCCTGTGTAACTTTCCCAGGATGCTCTTCTGCTAACAGGAGTCCTGGTTTTCCTTCTTGGGATCTTCTAGGTTTTGTAAACCTCTAGGTGGAACAGGGTCCAGCTGGGGTCACATGGCAGCACGGCCACGCGAGCATGACGGTGAAGGGCCAGCCCATCTGGCTTGAAATTCCTCACTTCCAAGCCACAAGCCACACCAGGCTTCTCTTTCCTCTCTGACCTTTGTTCCTCAGTCTCCAGCAGGGTGCCCCCTGCTAGAGTGTGGAAAAATGTGGCCCTTTTTGACCCAGCGGTGGCCGGGGAGTGTATCCTGGACAGAGGACTGCAAAGCCTCTGCACTCACATTTCCAGCCACCCCCTCTCCCTGTGGTGGCTGGACACATTTCAGTCTGTATGACAGTGTTCCAAGCACATCTCTCGACACCCTGGGACACTCAGATGTGTCCACCACGGTCACCTCCCTGGGGGAAGGTGGCTCCACTTCGCCCAGCACTGCATGGCAACTGTGCCCTGGAACCACAGCTCCGTGGGCCCAGCCCTGGCCTCTCCTGCCCTGCAGCCCCCGTGACGACTGGCCCAGAAAAACCCTGTGTTTTCAGGACTCTTTGCCAGCTGTGAAGCCTCTCAAGACCCTTTCTGCTCCCAAGTGCCAGCTCCAGGGTCCATTCCCTGGCTGTTGGGAAATCCAGATGGTCTCTGGTCCCCCTGGCTTGGGGCCTGAGGCCCCCAAGTTCCCCTGCCTCTCCGCACAGGGCCCGCCCCATGGTCCTGCTTCCTAGACAAGAGCCCTGGGTGCAGACTCCTCTATAACCAAACAGATCCTGCTGCTGGCTGCCTCCCAGGCAGCCTCACCCATCTCTGAGGGGGCAACTGAGGAGGGGTGCCAGGGCTCATCAGAGGGCCCCCAGTGTGCCTACCCACCCTCTTTGGCGGCCTCACTTGCTTTCCCTGCCTGTAGAAGCGCTTCCCTCGCCCCAGGACCAGGATTCCCTATCAAGAATGGTTTACTGGAAGTCAAGCCCTGAGGCTCCCCAACAAGGCTAAAGGGACACTGGGAGCCTGCCCTGCCCCTCAATCATACAGGAGATGGTGCGACTGGCACCCCTGCCAAGGCCTCCCTGTAGTACTGCACCCTAAGTTCATTTGTCCAGAAGGATCTCCTCTCAGCTTCCCGAAGTGGAGGGCAACGCCCCTGACCCAGTGCTGGAACCAACAGACCTCAAGGGCCCCGGACTTGCATGATCCCAGGAGGCCTGATGGCCAGCTCCCTTCACCGCTCTTCTTCCCGCGTGGACGAGAGGCGGAGGGCGCGCTCGGCAACTAAGAGCCCCTCAACCCCCGCAACTCCACACTTGCCCACCGCGGGCCCCCGGTGGCTTTGGAGGGACGGATGGTGGCTACCACTGACCCATCACAAAATGGGGCTCTTGGAGCATGAGGAAGTGGCGAGGCCATGTCCTAAGAAAGACGCCTGTGGTCGTCCCCATCTCCCGTGTGGCGTCCAAGTGTAAGACCGAGGGCCTTACCAACCGCTCCGAGGAGCTGACTGCAGCGACGAACACCCGGGAAGGAACACACCGGACAAGTTGGAAAGTGAAACAGACCTTTATTAGTCTGGCCAGACGGCCCTCCCAAAGCAAAACAGCTTAGAGAGGCACTGGCTCAGAGTCCGAGGCTGTTTTATAGGGGGTTGAGGGGGAGTTTAACATGTAGATTTACGAAAAAAAAGAACAAAGGTTAGTGGTCGACTGTCATGTACTGACGGTCAGCAGACACACACACTAATGGTCACGACCATATGGTCACGACCCTCACGTACTGATGGTCGGCAGACACACTGATGGATTGTTCTACCGACAGTGGGCCCGGGAACATTCGTTCTCCAGACAAACAAGGGGTTGAGTAATTTACTTAGGAACTTTGTTTTGCTACAGATTTTATCTATTGTCCCAGAACTAACAAGCACATTTTAACCATTAATTTTTAAATACAATAGAGACTAGGGGAGTAATTGAATTTGGAATCATACAGTCCCACACAAGGTCTCCGTGCCGCACCCACAGGGCGCCTTAGTGCAGTCGTGGTCCCCTCCACCGAGGGCGAACCCCGCGAAGACCCCGCACCCTGCTCGTCACCCAGCCGACCACGCGAGGGCGCGCCCTGTGTTAGTTCGGGCAAATTAAAGCCCGTCCGGTGGGTAGGCCGGGGGCCCCGCAGTCTTGGCCAGGGGTCGGGTGCCTGGGGCGCGCTCTTGGCTGCCGTCCGCGCCGTTTCGGGATTCGGAAGCTCCCTGGAGGCTCGCGTTATCGGCTCCCAAACGGGGCGCCCTCTCCACCGGCGCCCCCGTAACCCTGGGCGCAAGTCTCCGCAGCCCTCGGTCGGGCCGGTCCTGGGCGTAGGCCGGCCCTCCGCCGTGCCGCGGGCTCGGTTCCATCCAGGGCGCGCGGCGAAGGGCGCAGCGGCACCGAGGAGGCGCAGCCCGTGGAGCCTGCGGCCCGGGAAGGGACTCCAGGAAGCACAAGTTGGCGCCGGCCCCCGGACCAGGCTGTTGTTGTTCTCAACGCGGTCCGCCGTGGACGAATAAAAAGCGGAGCGGGGCGCCCGCATCGCCAGAGCGCGGCTCGCATTCCCAGCGAGCTCTAACGGCAGTGGTGACTTCGGCTGTGCGCGCTCGGCCCGGACCCCTCACTCGGCCGGGATCGCGTCCTGTTTCCCGCTTGCCGCGCCGCCCGACCCCGCCCAGCCCTGCCGCCCGGCCCTAGCCCCGGCCGCGGCCGCTCCCGCCCGGAGCCGCCGCGCGCCCCCAGTCCCCCGGCGCCGCCGCGGCCCCTGGCCTTCCTCTTCCCGGCGCGGCCCCCCGGCTTCCACGCGCCGCCCGCCACCAATCCTCTCGCTACCATGTCGGTAGAACTCGAGAAGGCCCTACCACTCACCTCGGCTGACGGGCCGGCCCGGAAGGCGGCAGCGCCGGCCGCGGCCAAGAAGCGGAAGAGCAGCAAGAAGAACCAGCCGGGCAAGTACAGCCAGCTGGTTGTGGAGACGATCCGCAGGCTGGGCGAGCGCGGTGGCTCATCGCTGGCCCGGATCTACGCGGAGGCCCGCAAGGTTGCCTGGTTCGACCAGCAGAATGGGCGCACGTACCTGAAGTACTCGATCAAGGCGCTGGTGCAGAACGACACGCTGCTGCAGGTGAAGGGTACGGGCGCCAACGGCTCGTTCAAGCTCAATCGCAAGAAGCTAGAGGGTGGCGGGGAGCGGCGCGGGACCTCTACGGCCACCCCTGCGCTGCCGCCCGCTGCTCGCAAGGCCCGGATGCCGGCCCCGGCCCCGGGTGGGAGCGGGGCGCGGCGCGCGGACAGGAAGCCCGGCAAGTGCGCGTGCAAGGCGGGCGCCGCCAAAGACAAAGGGGGCAAGGCTACGAAGGCAGCGGCTGCCGCGGGCAAGAAGGTGAAGAAAGCGGCCAAGCCCAGCGTGCCCAAAGTGCCCAAGGGGCGCAAGTGACCGCCCCCTCAGCCTCTCGGCCCCTCCACCCATGCGTGTTCGAATCGCACGCCGGCCTGGCCCGAACCCCCCCCCCCCCCCGCGCGCCCGCCTTCTCCCCTCCCCCAACGACAGCGTTTTTGTTGTTTGCTTTAGATTTTTGAAACAGCTCTGGCCATGCCTCCATTGGCTCTCGCCCTTGGCGACGGCCGTCGCCATGGTTACCGTACCCTGGGCGCCAATGGCCGAGGCCGCGCCTGCCTCCCGGGCGGGGCGTTTGGTTGGTGGGGATGTGGCTGCCGCCTGGCCCTGCTCCCGGCTTCTGAGTGAGCGACCAGCGACAAACAATCGGGCTGTGCGCGGTGCTGCGCGGCGCCTCCCTCCATCCCTTGGGTCTGCAGGGCGCAATAAATTGTTTAAATCTTCGCACCGCCGTCGTTTTCTTCGAAGTCGTTGAGGGAGGATTCGGGGCCGGGGGCCAGGACCTTTCTGGAAGAGGTGGTACCTGTAGGGTGAGGGCTGCCAAGAGGACCTAGGATGAGGGCGCTGCGCGATGTCCGCGAGGGGAAGCAGGCTTGGTCGGTTCAGTCCCCAGGAAGAACAGCTACCCCTGCACAGGTCCCAAAGCCACAGTGTGGGTTGGGGGCTTCTAAGGTCGACGGGCCAAAATCTACTAGGACACCATCCAGCGGGGCAGCCCTTAAGAGTCTCACTACCAGAGTGGCCTCTAACTCTGGTGAGACTTGATGTTGCCACTGTCAAGGTCCCACCCTGTGCAGCAGATGGGACTGAGGACTGAAAGCTTCCGGAGAGAATGAGGGGCCTTAGGTGTCCCGCAGGCAGAACTGCTGTTGAGACCGGAACACTCAGCGGTCTATTCTGATGTATCCTAGGAAGGGGCAACTGTAAAACTAGGCAGGCTCTGGGGCCAATGAGAGCCAGAGAAGGTTCTAGAACAGTAGCTGTGGATTCGACACTCCAGCTTGGGGAGAGCTCGGGTGAGGGTTCAGTGAGGGATGCACAAGTATGGAGCCAGGGGAAGGCCCTTCAGTCCTGGCCCAGCGGCCACTCCGCTCTGTCTTAAAGACTCTTCACAGCTTGTTGGGGCTCAGTGTCCTGTCTGCATGGCCTGCCCTGTCCCCAGGGTCCCCCTGCCCAAGCCTCTAGGGAACACAGACACACCCCTCGGCCATCGGTGCTGTGTTGGCAGAAGGTCAGAGGTGCTGAGGAGCCAGGAGAGCCCTGGTGGGCAGGGGTCCCTGCACAAAGATAGGCCCAGGCTAGAGACTGAGACCAAGTCCCCAGCCAGCCCTGTGACAGGCTCAGTGACTCACAGTTGCCACTGAGGGGCAATGTGCCCAGTGTTCTGCTGCCAGGCTACTGTGCCATCCGTGGCCCTCGATGCCTGTGGGAACAGACAATAGGCTACCAGCAGCCCATGGGCCAGAGGGCCAGCCAGGATTCTAGAGGTAACTGCTATGGCCTAGCAACACGCCATGCAGCCCCAAACCAGAACCCCTTCAGTGTGCACTGCTGGGCACCCCAAGTTGTCTGAATCACAGTTGCAGGGGTCTGGCCTGGAAATCTCTCTCTCTCTCTCTCTGTTTTTTTTTCTTCCAGATTCTCTTTTGTTGCCAGTTCAGGGAGTCCAGGTGGTTGAGTATCAGATTATTCCATCTTGTTGCCCTTTGGGGTTGCCTTAGGTGATCTGGAAGTCTGGTTTTGAGACTTATTTACGAGTCTTCTCATTTCAACAGATGCAGCCTGCTGTGCCCTTGTTGAGGCAACTTTTTGCTCACCCAGTGGTTTTCAATTCTCAGCAAGCCACTGAGCTGCCTTTTCCTGGCTGCCCACCAGCACACTAATTCCTGGGTTCAGTGGCGGCCTTCTGGATCTCTGAGCTGACCTGTTATCTGGGTGGGCTTCTGGCTGGGGCCTGTGTACACTTAGGGTGGTATCTAGGTGTGCCTCTGGCTAAGGCCCCTATGTACCTGTTGTCTGGGAGGGCCTTTGGCTGGGGGCTTTGTACCCCAGTTCCTGTTGTGTGAGCAAGCTTCTGGCTAGGGTCTCATGCACATATCAGTGGTATTAGGGTGAGCCTCTGGCTGTTGCTTGTGCACCTGTGCAGGTCTTTTCCAGGTGCGCTTGGCTTGGGCCAGTGTGCCCCAGCCTATGGGGGCGGGGCGGAGCCCTGGCTGGGATCTGCTTGCAGTCACACTGCTCTGGTCCACACCACTGCTCCCCCAACTAAGGTGGTCTGGTGTGCCCATATTGCAGGGATATTCTTTCGGACTCACTTTTCCAGTGGGCCTTAACTTTCATCAAGGAGCCTCAGAGAGGCCCTCTCTGATGTTCACTTCTGCTCTGTCATCTGGAGCTCAAAACAATGTTCTTTATGACCCCTGCAACTCTGCAGTGTGGATCCAAGTAATGGCACAGCTGTGGTGGGGGGTGCTGCTGGAGCCCAAGTGGCTCACTCCCTTGGTGCAGGGTGGGGGTGGGCTCTGCTCCTTGGTGCTCGGGGGGGTGGGGTGGGGTGGGGGGGTATGGTGCCCTGAGAGCTGGAAATCGCTTTCTGACCAGCCCCTGGGGTGTTTGGAGGTTCAGAGGGGGCTGAGAAGAGACACTGCCCCTTTCTGCCTGTTAGCTCCCCAAGACTGCCTGTGATCCCTGGGGTTTGTGCCCCCAACCCGCTTCATGTCCCTCCCTAGCCAAATCTCCCCAGCCTGCCAACCCAAATTTGGATCCTAAAGGGCCCCAGGTGGCCAAAGCTTGGTAAAATCCCAGCTGATGGGAGGTGGGGGAGCCTTTAGGAGGTGGAGCCTAGCTAGGGGAAGCAGGTCAATGGGGGCACGTCCTTGGGGGAGACAATGGGACCCCAGCCCCCGCTTTCTTTCTCTTTGCTTCCCAGCTGTCCTGAGGTGACCACTTTCCCCCAAAGCACCTGTGGGTGACACCATTCACACTGTGAGTCAAAGGAAACCTTGTTTCGACCTGAGCCTCATGCACCCTGTGGCATGCTGCTCTGTGCAGAAGCTGGCTGGAATCAGCTTTTGACCCTGCATCCCAGTCTCTTGCTCTTGTCTTTGGGGGGAAGTGATTATGATAGGTATCTTCCTGCCAGCTTCATAGGCATTAATGTGCCTCGACAGGTTTCATAAATAGAACATTACATTATTCTAATGGCAATGAAATTGTAGCATCACTCTGAGACCAGTAAGAATTTAAAGAAAAAGGAATTGGATATGTTGAGCATAGACATCATGAGATCTCTAAAAACAAAAGGTATCACAGATTCTCAGAGCAGAAAGGAAAAGGATTTTGGAGCATCCTACGGATTTTCATTTTTCAAAACTTACGTGTCGATCTCCATAACCCACACAAGCAAGGACTGTGTAACCTTTTTTATGACAAACAAAGGGTCTTTGTGGGCAAGAGTGAGGTGGCCCTGGGGGGTGTGGCCAGATCTGCCTGGGCCCATTGGTAACGCTACCTCACAGGAGCCAGTGTGAGGTCACAGTTGTTAGCTATATAAGGCCGAGGCTCAGGTGGATCGCTTGTGGGTGACGTAGGAGTCGGACGGCGAGTGTTGGCGGTGATTTGGTGATCGGGTTGGTGGTGTGGAGAGTGGAGCTTCTGTTTCCATCGAGATGTGTAGTGTGGGTGGTGCGTGTCGTGAGGGAACATCTTGGCTGGGCCTCACGACCAGCTCCAGCAGTCACCACCTCCAGGAAAACTATGAGGTGCTGGGCCCCTTTGCCCAAGGCAGCTTTGGTAGGATCTTCCTGTGGCACGGGGATGCTGGTCGCTGTGAAGGAGTTAGAGAAGGCAACGATGCCAGCAGCCTGCATTACATCGGAGGTGGGGATCCTGAAGGACCTTCAGTACCCTAACATCGTACAGCTACTGGAGGTCATTGAAACTGAGGACAAAGTATACCTGGTCCTAGAGTATGTGACGGGGGGGAAACCTGCAGCAACGGATCCTCAGGACTGAAAACCACAGGCTGCCGGAGGAGGAGGCCCGAGGGATATTTTGGGATATCATGGGAGCCGTGGATTATTGTCATGCCCAGGGAATTGTACACGGGGACCTCAAACCCCACAATGTTTTGATCAACTCCCAAGGTCATGCCAAAATCTGTGACTTTGGGGTGGGGTTCCCGTTCCTCCCTGGGAAGGAGGTAGCTGGGGTTCCTGGCACTCTGAAATACTGTGCCCCAGAGCGGCTCTTGCATGGTAGGTATGAAGGCTCTCGGCATCATCCTCTATGAACTTCTCACGGGGCAGCTCCCCTTTGATGGGGATACCACATAAAAATAAAAAACATCCTATCCAGGAGGTTATCTTGCCCCTATTCTCGCTCCCTGGATGCCAAAAATCTCACGAAGAACCTCATTATCTCCAGACCCAGGATGTGGGCAACCCTACAGTAGGTGCCACAACACGGGCGGCTCAGGGCTATACCACCAAATGTTTTAATTGACTACCAAGATCATGCCAAAATCTGTGACTTTGGGGCGGGGCTCCGGTTCCTCCCTGGGCAGGAGGTGGCCGGGGTTCCTGGCACTCTGAAGTACTGTGCCCCAGAGTGGCTCTTGCGTGGGAGGTATGAAGGCTCTCCCCTGGATGTTTGGGCCCTTGGCATCATTTTTATACGAAGTGCTCACGGGGAGCTCCCCTTTAATGGGGATAAAGCAGATAATCTGAGCTATGCTATCTGGGAGGTGCTCTTGCCCCCAGTCCATCTCCCAGGATCCACAAGATCTCATCAGGAACCTCCTGGACTCCAACCCCAGGATGTGGCCAACAGTGCAGGAGGTGCTACAGCACCAGTGGCTCCAAGGTGTCCCACCCCCCAGTCCTCCTGAGCTCCTTGTCCCTGTCAAAATGCAACTCCTCCACCTGATGGACAGGATGGGATTTAACCCGCTGAAGGTCATTGACTCAGTGAGGAGAAAGGCATGCAACAAAGAGATGGCCACATTCCTGCTGTTGCAGAGCCAGGCACTCCAGGGGCCGCACTTAAGGATCTGTGTGAACAATGTGTATGCACCCTGAGGATGAGGATACAGCTAAAGAGGAAACAGCGTCACCCTCAACAGCTCCTGCACCCTCATCTCACATCCCCCGGAGGAGTGCCAGCACACCTGTCACCTGCACGGGCCTCTTATTTCCTGGGGTGAAGCCCCCAGGAAGGCAGGGCAGCGGAGACCCCCAGCCACCCATTCCCATCCCCAGGACCCCAACTCCTGGCATGTCCTGCCAGCCTATCCCTGCTGCTCCCAGGGTGTTCTGCCAGCCTGGCCCTGGGGCTTCCTGCTCTAGCTCCAGCCCCACTTCCACCCCTAGCAGCAGAGGGAGGCGATGCTGGAAGGCTCTGAAGAGGACCATCAGAGGCTGCCTGAGAGCCCTGTGCTGCTGCTGCCTGCCACCCTCAGGGCACCATCGACACAAGGTGGCCCCAATGTAAGTAGTACCCAGCAGAGACCCAGACAACCCTCAAGGAGGGAGGGAGGTTCAAGAGCTTCCTGTGAGTGGGCTGTGTCCTGATGATGTCTTTTCAATTGTCAGGGAGGAGAGGAAGGCAGAGGGATGGAGGGGTCATGGTCATAGGGAAGAGTCTCAGATGGACAGGAGGACTTGCTGTGGGGTCTACTGCAGAGGAGGGTGGGGGTGACCACAGCCAACAATAGCATCTGATGTTTCCACATGTCTGCTATGTGTCCATTTCACACATCTCCTTGCATTTTTAGTACAGATCCTTGAGAAGTGACTCCGTAGACGTGGCGATCCTGCTCATGGGGGATCAGCCACGAAGGAGGAAGCCATGGTGAGTCACCCTGCAGCCCTGTCTAGGGAGCTGGAGGGAAAGGAGAGGTCAAGGACACCCATGCATCCTGTGGGAGGGAGGGGGGTGTGCAGCACAGAAGGCTGTGTGGGCATCAGGAGCTGAGATTCAGTGGGAGGAAGACAGAGCAGCAGCAGGAGGGGGATTCCCTGACTTGTGTCCCTGTGCCCCAGGGAGGCTCCCCTAGGACCAGGGAGTGCCGGGCACCTTGGAGCCCCCAGACCACAGCCTCCCAACTGGGTGCAGGTAGATGTGGGGGCCGGATGAGCGTGGGCTTTGTTGAGCACAGCTGTGACTTTATCCCACAGACCTCCATGGCCTGGAGCTTCTCTCTGCTCACCTCCTGGCATGTCCGCATGTGAGGGCTTCCATCAAGAAGCCGCCGAGTTGGCACTGGAAGGACATTGAGCCCAGGTGAAGAGAAGCAGTACTGCCTGTTCTGTGGATGGGGACACTGTGCTGTTCCCCCGGCCCCCATGCAGAAGCCTAGACTCGGCCATGCCGTGAGCAGCCCAGGAATATGCAGAGGCCACACTGATCCTCTGTCCACTGAGTTCATGGTAGGAGATGCCCCTGCCCAGTCACCAGACAGGTGTGTGACAGCGTCTCCACATCATCCCAGTTCCACCCACGGAGCATCCTGGGCCAGACATCAGCACAGCCCAACGGACCTGGTCCTAGGCCCTGAGCCCCATAGCTAACATCTCTGTGGCCTCCCCACCTCCTCCTCTGTCACTGAGGACACGGTTGGCCCCAGCCCAAGGCAGTCTGCTTCCAGGACTTCTCTCAAACTCGGCCTGTCTTTTCCCCATGCACCATCAGCACTGTAGAGATTTGTTCATGGCACAGATGTTGGGGACACTCAGAGCCAGGACAATGGTTCAGGCACTACAGACACCAGTGGTGCAGGGCCAATGCTGAGGGCTTCTGCGTGTGACAGCAAGAGGGAGCCACAGGATTGAAGAACATGGAGACAGGCAAGGGATCAAGTTGAGGCAGCTTCTGCCCCAGAGCAGCTGGCTGAGGATCGATCCAGTGCCAATACCCAGAAACAGCTCTGCCGTGTGACCAGCACAGTCAGCAGAGCTTCAGCACAGTGACACTTGTGATCCTCGGAGAGTGCTCAGTGCCCAGTGCTGCTCTTCCTCTTCCTGCTGTCAGGATCTCAGGGATTTTATGCACGAGGAGCGTGAATTATGGAGGGATAAAGTGAAGTCCGAGATTTCCACAGCCAGAGCAGGGTAGAGCTGGGATTCCAGTCTGGATCCCCCAAGCTCTCAGTCGTGCTGTCATCTAGCGAGGAAGACAGGCTAGGGCATCAAACCAGGAGAGGCAGCATTGGCACCAAGAGGGCTGTGTTCATAGCTTTCCAGGCTGTGGCAGGACACCTGACATTCATCAGCAGAGGTTTCTGTCCAGGGTCACTGTGCGCTTGGGGCAGCACAGCACTTCGTGGCAGGAGTGTTGGAGGAGGAAGCCCCTCACCTCCTAGCACCTGGGAAGCAGAGAGTCAGGAAGAGGCCAGGTACCAATATCCCTGTCAAGGCCACGCCCCTGACCTCTCAGGCTGCCGGGCTGCAGTCATCTCAGGAAGGTGTCTCTGGGCCCTTGGCATCTTAGGAGGGGCCTTGATTGGAGGTGGAAGGTGCTCCATTCCGTCCACAGGTGCTGGCTGGTTTCCTGGGATTTCTTTTTTCAGGACCTGGCCCCATTGTGGGCCAGGGGCCCAGGATCCCCCTGGAATCAGATGGTGTGGCCATTCCGGTCCAGCAGGGAGCTCATGCCCGGCATGCTATAGCACTGCAGCCAGGCTCTGAAGGCAGAGAAGACTTCCTCTCTGTGCTCCGCCCATAGCCTTTGCTCCCCAGCTGGACCACTTCCTTGGGCACTGAGTGGCACAGTTCCAGCACGTCCAGGTTCTGCAGCTTAACCCTGATCTTCTGGCTCAGAGTGAGCTCCGGGCTTGGCTGGTGTCCCTGCAGGGCCTCCAGGACTGTGCACGCCTTCTCAAAGGGAGGGATCCTCAGCTGCAACAGGATCTCTGCTCCAAGGTAGTTGCCAAGGCCATTGAAGAACCACTGGTCCGGGAGGGCCAGATGGACCGGTTGAAGGCCTCGTCTGCCGGGTTTCACAGCACGTGTTCTCTGAACTATTCATTCTCCAGGCGGACACAGGGCCCGAGGTCTGGCTGCTACTTGCTCGCGGGGTCCCAGTGGCCAAAGCTCTGGATGACTGGTTGTCATCATCTTCCCCCCCGGGCACCAATGCCATGTTGTTGGTACATGTATCTCTGGCGAGATGACACCTGAGCCAGCCCAGCTCCCCCTTGGGAGGATGGGGTGTCTCTCCACAGTCCTGTCTCCAGCTCAGCAGACACCACACTGTTGCCCTGGTTCTCAGGCCTGCCACGCCCAGGCCTCCCCTGCCCGACTCTGGGCCTCTCTAGCAGGCACAGGAGTGAGAGATGCTCAGCCCACTCAGCAGACACCCACCAGGAGGAAGAGGGCTACCAAGCCCCACCTTCCCACGTGTACAGAGCCAGGCACGCTGGGGGCTAGGCTTCAGGACCCAGGTGAAGCCTGTGGATGTGCACTAGGATCATGATGGGGATGCAGAGGAAATTTCATCATCCTGCACAGGTCATGCCTTTTTCAATGCTCCTTAGCAGCAAGGGTGCCAGTGAGCCTGCCACTGACACTGGCATCTCCTACCCAGGAATGAATCCCCCAGGAGAAAACATCAGCAGAGGCTAGATCAGTGACTTAGGGGTGAGGTTGTGCATATTCCCTGGGGAGGAGGAGACTGTGTTTCCAAGGATGCAGAAATATTAGGCTCCAGAGATGATCTTGAGCAAGACATGTGAAGGCCCTCACCTGGATGTTTGGGGTCATTTTATGGGAATTGGTAACTAGGAAGCTCCCCTTTTATGGGGATGCCAAATTGAATTTATAAGATCCTTCCCGGAAGTTCTCTTGCCCCTACTGTGTCTACCTGGATACCAAAGACCTCATGAGGAACCTCCTCAACTCCAGTCGCGGGATGCGGCCAACAATGCAGCAGGTGCTTCAGCACTGGCAGCTCAGGGGTGGACCACCACACAGTCCTCCTCAGCTTCTCCCTACAAACCAAAAGACGGCAATTTTCAATCCTTAGAGCCGGGATCTGATTCAACCCACTAAATGTCATGAACCAGATAAGGAGAAAGCAACACAACGAGGAGATGGCCACCTTCCTGCTGGTGCAGAAGCAGGAACTCCAGGGGCTGGAATTCAGGACCCAGGTGAAGCCTGTGCATGTGGACGAGGATGATGATGGAGAGGCGGATTCAATGTCATCATCCCGGATATGTCTGAGAGTACGCAATGGGGGAAAACTTGTGGCAACACATTCACTGGACTGTAAAACACAGGATGCCAGAGGACTTAGCCTGGAGAGGACAGAATGGCAGGAGGGTCCCAGCAACACATTCCCATCCACAGGCCTGCAGCTCCCAGCATGTCTTCCCCGCCTAGCCCTGGAGTTCACAGTGAGTCCTTCAATCGTAGCCCTGCCAGCCTAGAGTATGTGACGAGGGGAGACCTGTGGCAACACATCCTCTGGAGTGGGAACCAAAGGATGCCAGAGGACCTAGCCTGGAGAGAGGGGGATATGTCAAGACATCAGAGTTGCCATCCAATACTGTCACAAGCAGGGAATCTTGCAGGGGGACCTCCTATCAGAGAACTGTTCCATAGACAAGCAAGGCTGAGCAAAGATCAGTGCCTTGGATGTGAGGCTGTGGAACTTCCCCAGAAGGAGGAGACCCAGTTTCCATGTACACTGAAATATCCTGACCCAGAGATTATCTGGGGAGGGGGTATGAATGCCTTCCCCTGACTTTTTGGGGTCATTTAATACAAATTAGTAGTGGGGAAGCTCCCTTGTGTGGGTATGCCACATAGAATTCAAAAGCTCCTTTCCAGGAAGTACTCTTGCCCCTGTTTTCTCTCCCTGGATGCCAATGACCTCATGAGAACCTCATCAACTCCAACTGCAGGACGGGGCCAACCCTACAGCAGGTGCTGCAGCACAGGTAGCTCCGGGGTGTACTGCCTGCACTCCCCCTGAGCTACGCTCTACCCTCAATAAGGTAGCATACTAAGCATTATGGCTGAAATGGGATTCAACTCAATAAATGTCATGGTCCGGTAAGGAGAATGCAGTACAAGGAGGAGACGGCCACCTTCCTGCTGGTGCAGAGCCAGGAACTCCCGGGGCTGAACTTCAGGACCCAGGTGAAGCCTCTGCATTTGGACTAGGAATACGATGGGGGTGCAGAGGAAATGTCATCATCCTGGACAGGTCATGGCCAGTCATCTCTCCTTAGCAGCAAGAGGGCCAGCGAGCCTGTCACCTGCACAGGGCCCTCATGCCCAGGAGGGAAGCTCCCAGGAGGGAGGGGCAGCAGAGGCTCCCAGCCACATATTCCCATCCAAGGGACTGCAACTCCCAGCATGTCCTTCCCTCCTAGGCCTAGAGTTCCCAGGAAGTCTTGTCAGTCTAGCCCTAACATCCAAGAATATGCAACGGGGGAAATCTGTGGCAACACATTCACTGGACTGCAAACATCTAAGCGATAGGCTCGGGGTGGGGGGGATGTTTCCAGACATCTTAGTTGCAACCTAATAGTGTCACGAGCAGGGAATCATACATAGTGCTTGCACATGAACAAAGCATCCCCAACCCCCACATCCTGCCTGGCAGTAAACTTGCTGCTGTTGCAGGATGTTCTGTAGCTCACCTGGTGTGTGTGAAACTTCCTTGTACCCCCCACTAGCCTGGCATGTTTCTGCTTCTGTAAGATTCCTCTTGCTCTCCCCTGAGCCCTCCCCAACTGAAAGCATGATTTAAAAGGAGAAATCAAATTGCTTCCCATTGCCCAGGAAACTTTCTAGGGCACCCGCCCCCCTCGGCCGCCGGCTATAATAAATGGGCTCGAATCTGGCACAGAGTGTGGCGCACCACTATTGTCTGAACTCACTGGTCCACCACAGCGGTTCTTGATCAGGACGGGACCTGAGTCAGCTGGTCCCTGGTCCGCACTGATGTCACCTTCTCCTGAAGTGCTTGGAAGCCCCACTGCCCCACCTCCCTGCCTCACTGCTGTTCCCAGTGCTGTGGCCCCACATGAAGACCATAGGGCCAGGAGCAGCAAGGGGCTAGGGACACGGGAAGCAGCTGCCCTCACCCCTTGCATACACCGAGGTCCTTCCTGTGCCCCTAGAGGACTAGAAGGTCCCTGAGAGCCCAGCCCCTTGGAAGCCACTTACCAGGGTGCCCAGGGCACCTCAGAACCCTTATCCCTCTGTAGCCTGAGCTTCTCCCTGTTGCAGGTCTCCCCACAAAGCTGTACTGCTGTGGGTTAGCCTGGCCTCCATGGTCCCAGAGTGCGGTCACTGCTGACCTTGCGTGGCTTAGGGGCTATCCTCAGGAGCTGCTGAGAGGACACGTCCTCAGCTGGGCTCACTCTTCACGGAAAAGAGGGACCAGGGAGGACTGTTCCTGGCCCTCCAGGTGACAGAAGTGACAGCTGCACAGAAGTGACCCCTGTGCCCTCTGCTGCCACCATGGCCTGTCTGTCCTCTGCTGAGATGTGTTCTGTGTGCTTCTAGTCAAGCTGTGTGCTTCGAGTCAAGCTGTGCGCTTCTAGGCAACCTGTGTACGTGTCCGTGCCTCTCACAGGCTGGGGGGCTGGGGAATGTGTCCAAAGGCAGTGGAGGAGGGAAGCACAAGGGACCCCAGCAGCAGAGGTCACAGGAAGGACGCATCAGAGGAGGGTGGGGAGAGGCCATGCCCCTGGGCCAGCACCCAGGCCCTTGTGGCTTCCCTCTCAAAGAAGGATGCAGGGACAGGAGAGGTAGGAGGGAGGGCAGAAGAGGCTGGGGACACAGGAAGCTCAGTGCCTGCACTGTCCAGTCATCAGAGCAGAGCTGGGTGTGCTCCACTTGCACACCCAGATGCACCACAAAGCGGGGACTGTCCCGGAAATGGGGTTGGTCCTCCCCTCTGTCCCAGGTCTCCTGACTCTCCCGGAACGCCCCACCCCTCCGTCTCCTGGGATCTTGTTTGGACCAAGGCCCACTCATCAGTGGCCTCCACCTGCAGGAAGCTGAGCAGACTCCCGCCCCTGGGTCTGCACAACCCCAGCCAGAGCTCTCTCCCTGGGGTGCAAGATGGGGGCCGGCTGGGAATCACTGCTCCAGGACAGAGAACAAAGGACCAAAGAATCCAAACCCCAGACCCACTGAACTTACACAGTTTCCATGAGATCTTCAACTTCCGGAGGGCACCTGGGGCCTTGTGTCCATTTTATAAATGATGAGCTGACCCAGGGACTCAGGTCAAGGCCAACACACACACACACACACACACACACACACACACACACACACACACACAGCCAGCCTTGACCATATGGCGCAGGTGGGCAGCCTCCTGCCAGCAGAGGGTGCCATCCACACACAGGGACAGCTGTGTCCCTGCAGGTGCAGGTCAGGCTGTGGTGTTGTCCCCAGGCCCCGGCTAAGCATCCACCCCAGCCTGCGTTCAATAAAAACACCTCTGCCCTTCCTCCTCTCATATCCTGAGCTCTGTCTGGAAAAACTGATGCTTTCCATTCAGAGAACATGGGTAGGTCTGGGGGACACCATCCTACAGGGACACAGACAGGCAAGAAGCAACAAGAGGAGGAGACATGTGACTGCAGAGACCCGGAGAGCCACCTCCAGCACAGTGGCTTCCACACTCTCTGGCCCAGGAAAAGTCTCTGAAAACTGCAGGCCTGAATTGGAGGCTCCCCCACCTGCCTTGTTGTTACTTTTAGGCCTTATGTTCTCCACGTACAGTCCAGCCACCCATGGGTCTCTTTGTAGTCTTTAAATTGCTTAGAGCTTTGAGTCTTACAAACACGAGTTCACAGGTCATGGGTGCTTTTGTCTGGCCCCCTCACCCAGTGTAATAACTCTTCACTCGCCTGTGTGCTGCACGGATAAACACTTCATGGTACAGTCTGGCCACCAGGCTGGAAGGACGCTGCTGTCAGCACAGAGGCCTCTCCTGACAGAGGACCCTGCACACACACGGAAGGTGAGCGTGTCCCTCCCCCGCAGAGCTGCTCAGTGTGGGACAGGAGAGGAAGGCCTCCCACGATGCCCCCAACATGAGCATGAGGATCGCCAGGAAGGGCAACAAGTGGTGGCCATAAAACCTCAGTCTATTATGCTTTCAATTACTGGAGAAGACAAATCAATGCTTTCTAGAGGAAAGCCATCCCATGACGCAGGCACGGCAGAGATGCACAGTGGAGACAGTTGCCCAGCACCATGATGCACCTGATGCCATGGGGCTGTGCAGTCCAGGGTAATGGGGGCCAGTTCATGTGAGGCACATTTTATCCCAGTGAAAAGAATAATGACAGCAAGGCATGGCAGGGTCTACAATGAGCAAAGAAAGAAAACACAGGAAACAGCAGCATGCAGGAAGGAAGGCAGAAATGTCACACTGCTCCCACGCACAGGCGGCATGGGGGATGGCCACTGAAGGGAGGCCTGGCAGACCTGTGCCACACACTCCAAGCAGCCACATACACACAGCACAACAGAGGCATGACAGAGAGAGAAATGGAAATACTAATCCAAAAGAAGGAAGAAACTCAGGAAAGAGTGAACAAAGAGCACATAAAGCAGAGCTGGAAGCCAGGCTCAAAGCAGCTGAGTAATCACATGGAAATGACCATATATTAATCACCAGTTACAAGGTACAGACTGTCAGATGACATGAACTATGCTGCCTACAAAAACCTGTTTATTAGCTTTATTTTAAACCTTTTATGTAGAAGAAATTTCAGATTTAAAGAAGGGCATAGAGTTCCTATAAACGCCATCGCCTGGCTCCTTCGGACAGAACCTAAGAGAACCACAGCAAGATAACTGGCAATAGGAAATGGACATTCTTAGGATATTGCTAGTCTCCTTTGAGAGTTGACGTGCACTTCAACTCAGAGAACTGTTCCACAGACAAGCAAGGCTGAGCAAAGATCAGTGCCTTGGATTTGAAGCTGTGGAACTTCCCCGGAAGGAGGAGACCCAGTTTCCACGTACACTGAAATATTCTGACCCAGAGATTATCTGGGGGGGTATGAATGCCTTCCCCTGACTTTTTGGGGTCATTTAATACAGATTAGTAACGAGAAGCTCCCTTGTGTGGGTATGCCACATAGAATTCAAAAGCTCCTTTCCAGGATGTACTCTTGCCCCTATTTTCTTCCAGACAGCACGGCCCACTCGATGCGGGGCTCAGAGGGCAGCAGGGACCAGACACTTAGATTGATGACAGTCTGCTTCTTTGGAACGCTGAACATAATGCTCACGGCTTCCTGTTTTTCATGTTTCCTAATTTTCTTCAAGTTCTGCCAAGGGCTTGTTGATAAACTTGCTGACGTGTTCGAAGTGCTCTGTCATTTCTGAGGCTAAGACCATATCAGCAATACTCTGGCTCAGTATCCAATAGTCATTCCTCTTGTGTTTTATGGTCCTGGGGATCAAACTCAGGACCTTGCGCTTGTGAGGCAAGCACAGCACCACTGAGCTAAATCCCCGGCCCCATCTTGTGTTTTTGAAGATACTGCATCTGTCACCTCCAGTGGCAGCTGGAAGGCCAAGGCCACGTGGTGATCTCGAGCCCAGCAAGGTCACCATGCAAGAGGCCTGCCCACTGCCCACGTTGCTCAGCAAGGGGCTGGCTATCCAGTGTGGTGCACGTCATGAAGGGTGGCTGAGATGAGGCCATTAAGCCCCCCAGCGAGATTGCTAGCATGACAATCATCATCCTTAGCACCAGACTGTCCTGAGCACTGCAGAAAGCCAGGGCAGAGGACGCAGGGGGCCACATGGGTGTCACGAGCTCAGGACTCCCAGAGAGCACAGTCACCAACAGGAAAGAGCTATCTGTGATGCCACCCTTGCAGCCATCTTTCCAAGGAGGGATGGTGGGACTCAGCATCATGGCCTGTTACTTAATAGCACCAGCTGGAGTGAGGGGCAGTGCAATGGATCCCAGCTGAAACTCACTGTGTTAGAGAAAAGCCAAAAGTCATAGAAACCACATGCAAAGACCTCATTGCTCAGAATGCAGACCCTGCGTGGAAAGTATGCTGGCTGCTGGGCAGGTGCATGAGCAGGGAATGGGTCAGCAGAGGGGATTCTAAGCAAAAAAGCTGGGCGCTTCCTCTGCCCTGGGTTTCTGCAGTCTAGGAAATGGGCAAAACCAGCCTGCATCTGTCTCCCTGGTAACAAAAACCCTACTTTTTTTGCATGCCCTGAAGAACCCAGGGTTCTCTTTTATGGCAAACACTGAAAGTACCTGAAGTTGGTCTTGATGAAATCTCAAGGGGCCAAACTGCACATTGGCTATCTCCATGCTGCAAGCAGCATGAACTCAAAGGGTGACAATTTCTCAACAAAGATGGCTGCTAGGACCCATGCTTTGCCCAGTGTGCCCTCTCCATCCCCGCCCAGAGGCCTCTTTTCTCAGACCTGGCTTGGCTGCCCATCAAAACCTCCTGCATTGTCCAGAGTGGTTGTCCAATGTGTTTTACTGATGCCCCAGAGCCTCGGAACAGTCCTCCTGCTTCTGGGCTCCTGCTGCCCACCCTGGCGCACCTATGTCTGGAGCCTGCTGCTCGCTTCTCTTTGCCCGAGTCCTGGCTGCAAGAGGTATCCTTACCCAGCGCTGTAAGGAGACCCCTTCTCCAGAAGTAGGCCTGGGTCTCCAGTGAGCAGCACCTCAGGTGCTTGGTGGTAATGTCATGGGAAATAACACCGGAGATGAAATATGAAATATTCTATCTCCCAGCCTGTTAACTGTATGATACGCCGAGTTCTTGTTCTCTAGAAATCAAAGAATGAGTCCTAGGAACAATGGAGGTTGAGAGTAGGAAGACATAGCTAAGGAAAGCTCCTGAGGGGCAGGGGGGACCTGGGTGGGTAGCCCCGGGACCCCACTTTACAGAGGAGTTTTATAGGGTGAAACCACGTGGGTACAACGTGGGCCACAGCCCTGACCAATAAGGTTCCAAGTACAGCCACTTAGGTAACGGTGTCCAACTGGGAAACAAGTCACGGAACAAGCGTGGATGGAAAGAAAGAGATTCTCCTAGGAAGTGCTGGGTCCAGAGGTCTCTGGTCACCCACCGGGGTGGCCGATGTCTGTCTCGGCTTCACTAGGCCCACTGTTTGTTCTTTGAGGAAGTAAGCAGGTCTGGTCATCTTGTCTTTATCCCGAGGCCTGGTTTGCAGCCCACGTGTCTCCTGTGCAGCTGTGGTGTTTCACCTCTGTCCTGACCCTCTGGAGGACCTAGCCCTGTCAGACTGGCTGTAATATTTCTACCTAGCTCATCTGTGCATAATATTGAGTACTCAGCCTCTTGAGTCTCAGAAGGTTCAACCAAGTCCCAGAGGGGGCAAAAGACAGAAAGGATTCTAGTGCAGACAGCACAATTGGGACTCCATTCACCTGAACCTGGGCAACACCCCAGGGCCAACACTGCCTCTATTGTCCCAAGAGAGGCAAAAATAAAAATAAGTTGCTGTTCATCCTAAGGAAACTCACAGGCCTTGAGGCCTGGCCCTTTTCAGATTTGCCTCCAGCCATAATCCCCGCCCCCCAACCCTGCCCCATACTGGGGATCGAACTGGGGATCGAACTCAGGACCTTGTGCTTGTGAAACAGGCATGGCACTGCTGTCCAGGCACAATTTTGATGCATCCTCCTCTTCTGACTCTTTTGAGGGCCCAACCCCTCCCTGCTTGCCTAATTATTTCCATCTAGTGTTGGGAGCAATGCTACATAATTCTAGGGGAAAATCATTGGTTAGCCTAGTTCTCTTGCCTACAGCCCAGCTACAGAATAACTCCAGTTTGGCCTCCGGTCACAACTGAGACTTCAGTGATCCAGTGATGCTGTGATTCTCCAGGACAAGAAACATCCTGGGAGAACAAACATCTGCTCAGTTCCTCGTTGTTCTTGGACTGTTAACATCTTGTTTGCCTGAGATGTACTGAACTCTCTGCAAGCCTTCCGTTACACCTTGTTTATCCCAATGTGAACTACTGAACTCTCTGCAAGTCATTTGTTACGAGGTACTGAATAAAAGGTGTGGTAAGCTGGGGGCTTTTGTCTTTGCTGCCCAGAGCAGCACTGATCAGACCCAAAGCTCAGCTTCTTCTCAGTCTCATTTTTCTACCTTTCCTGTAATTCGCTGTGTGCTGCCATGGCTCGAAGGAGACCAAGACTCACTGCAGAGGTTCTGGTAACATCCCCTTCCCCTGTTCCCTACAATCTAGCTCAGCTGTGCATAATTCCCTTAAGCACTCTGGTTGAGCCTGGTCACTGAGGGAGGGCTTGGGAGCAAAGTCAGGGCATACAGCCACATCCTGGGCTTGCCTGTCAGCAGTACCTTACGGCAGAGTAAGGGACTCGAGCAGATCACTCACCAGATCAATATTGTCTTTTGGGTGCATGGTTTATTCACATATAAAACCTTTCCTCTGTAAGGCACGCACGAATGGGTATAAGGCCCGATCCTAGTCATTCACCACGAATATGAGACCAAATTGAGTCCAAGTCACTCACTGAGTAGAGGTTCAGGTCCCACTCGAGGCAGTCTGGGAGAGCATCTGGTTCCCATGGAGATGCTGCAGAGTCTGTGTCCCTCTCTGCTAGAGGCTAGAGTATGTGGCTCAGGAGGAAACCCCAGTTGTTGTTTGGAGATGCCTGTGTCTAACTTGCAGTTCTGCAGTGTCTCTTATGCAGTTCCTGGGCTGGTATCTGCCCGGCTTATCCCCTGTTCCTGCTGAGGTACTCAGGCAAACATGATAGCAACTACACTACAGAAACTTTCTGTGGTGGTCAGGCCATCTGTTCTGGGGCTGTGGCAATCCTTGGGTGTAACCAATCAGCTTCTTCAGGTCGTGCTCTCAGAATTCCTAGAATTCCTCCCTTGGCTTCCCGGACACTCTGATGTCACTGTGTACTTGGCCACCATGTCCCACACATTGTCCCACTGGTCTAGAGAAGGCTGGGCCCTGACTGTCCCAGGTCACACCACAGGCAGGTGAGTGTTTCCTGTTTGGTCTGCAAGATTTGGTGAAAGTCAAAAGACTGCAGCAGATGGCCTCCTGCTCTAGTAACCAGGATTAAATATAGGGAGGAAGATGGGGAAACAGGGCTTCATGTACCTCTGAAATGAGCAACATTTTGGAGAGCAGTTTGGCCACACCTCAGAAAGCTGGTTGAGAAAGTAGACAGTGGGAAAGAAGGGAGGGGACTCAAACTCATCAGTCCAAGACGGTTTAGTGCCAAAGCTCAGAGGGACCTCTTGGGGAACTGCTTGTAACCTGCTGTCATGTCCTCTGTGAACTAAGTAAAATGAGACCCATGTTTCTCTGAGATGGTGATGGGCTCATCTGAGCTGGCACCAACCCTGTCCGGGCTCTATCGGATTAGAGGCAGATGAGGAGAAAGGCCTGAGCAAGCTGGGATAAGCCTCACTGGAGTGCAAAGGGCAAAGACCTAGTGAAGTCCGCTGCCCTGATGATGGAAGCCTCACAACAGCGGCAACTGCATAGCTTTCACGAACTCCCAAGTCTGAAAGCCGCACCAGGCAGCACCCACCAATAACAAACTGTCTGGTTTCACATACCCGCCAGAAACAACCAGCAAAACCTGCATCCAAGCTTCTAGGTTTAGGCACCACTCCTGCATCCTTGCTTGGAGCCCCTCTCCACTAACAAGAGCTTTTCTTTGTTCTTTCTAATAAACCATTCCCAGGTCAGGTTGTTCCCCAGTGCTGTTTGTGGACCTCATTTTTTGTAGTCTTTAGAACAAGGCCCGGGAGGAAGGGGTAAATCAGTGACATGGTGACTCAGAGAGAAAAGCTGCAGCAGGAAATGCTCAAGAGGATACCATTTATGAAAACCCAGAATGTATGAAGCCTGTCCTCAGATGCAAGAGTGTGCTTTTCTATGAAACTATAATAATGACAAAAAGCTATCCACACCCCATTGGGAAATATAATTGCCCCATGAAAAGGCCACCAAACCAGGAGCAACAGGGGTGAGGAAGTCAGGGAAAACAGGGAATTTTATTTAGTAAACTTGAAGCAAGTAAATGTTATCTAGTGGATATACTAGTAAGTTACCTGAATTTTTATAGATTTCTTAATAAAACAACCAAAGTCCACAAAAAAGCAGCCCCAGAACTGGAGGCTGGCATGCCTGAGAAGTAACCACCACAGGCCAAGTGGCCCCATCCCACAACCCAAAGGGAGAGGAAGCTCAAACAATTTAGAGGGAAAGGTGGAAGGTGAGGGGTTAGGTGGGGTCCTGCACTTGTCCCGGATCTGCCTCCTCACTGCCATCCTCACCCTCTGATTGCAGGGAACTTTGACCCCTGATTTGCATAGGGCCCAGGGCCAGTGCCCCACCAGCAGCAGCTGGATCCTACCCCGCAAGCTGGTGCTGCCACATGAGCCTCATGCAGTGTGGTTTCCTTCCGTCCAGATGCCCCAAGGAGGAAGGAGAGATAATAAACACACCCCAAACCAATACCTTATTAATTAGAAAGTGATTGGGGCCAAGCAGGAGCCAAAAGGGATCCCACAGTGCCAACTGCAGGGCTCTGACCTTCAGGGTCTGGGTTCCAGATCTCAGAGCGCAGCCCCAGCCGGGTAGCCCCTGGGTCCTGTTCCATCCTGATGAGAGGGAGGGGGGATCTCGGCCAGTGCTCCTCACCCAGGTGCCATCGAAGCTCCATGTGGCAAGGACAGGGTCCTTGTTCTGCCTAAGTCAAGATGAATTCAGTGGCTACTCAGTATGGTTTTAAGCTACAAAATTCAGTTTCCAAGGTTCACAGTGAGGGGCAGATGGGCATGGCAGTGCAAGCTGTAAATCCACACAATTTAGCAAGACTTTGGCTAAAAAATAAATTTAAAAATGTTAAAAGGATGAGGTCTAGAAGGACGCCCCCCTCCACCACCACCAAGCCTTCTTGTTCAGAAAGCCCCAGTGACCCATTTGTAACAAAATCCATCCTTAGGATGGCTGCCAGACAAGTCAGACCCCCACCCCCAGGATGGTTTTCCAAAAGGAAGACGAACATAATGGGAAAAAAAAATTTGCCAGTTGTTCCTTGGACCTTAGACAGAGGACTAATATAATATATATTATAGAATATACAAAGAATTCAAAAAAATTAGACCCCCCCCAAAATAAAAGTCTCAATGAAAAAATGGACAACTGAAATGAACAATTTTCAGAGGAACAAATGGCGAATAAATACATGAGAAAATGTTCATCATTGCTGGCCATTAGAGAAATGCAAATTAACACCTAGATTCATCCTACTCCAGAAAGAATAGCCATCATCAAGAAATCAAATAATAACTGCTGGGAAGACTAGGGGTGCGGGGAGGAGCCCTTCTCCACTGTTGGTGGGAATAGAAAAAGTACAACCACTGTGGAAATAAGTGTGGAGATTCCTCAAAAAACTGAAACTAGAAATTCCATCTGATCCAGCTATTCCCCTTCTAGGAATCTTCCTGAAAGAGTTAAAGACATCATACCACAGTGATACGTGCACACGCATGTTTATAGCAGCACAATTCTTTTTCTTTTCCTTTCCTTTCTTTTCTCTTTTTTGAGACAGGATCTCACTATATAGTTCAGGCCGGTTTTGAGCTCACTATGTAGCACAGACTGGGTGCAAATTTGCAGCAATCCTCCTGCCTCAGCTTCCCAAGTGCTGGGATTACAACACTACTATGCACTACTATGTCTGGCATCACAGCCCAACTTATAATATTTAAACCTTGGAAGCAGCTTATATGTCCATCAACAGATGAATGAATTTAAAAAGTGTGGTATTTATACACAATGGAGTACTATTCTGTCATAAAGGAGAAACCAGTCATTTGTAGGAAAATGGATGCACCTTGAGACCATAATGTGAAGTGAAATAAATCAGAACACAAACTTAACTATTGCATGGCTTCTCTTATATGAGAAACCAAAGTATAAATAAATTAGAGAGCAAGGGCCGGGGATTTAGCTCAGTGGTTTTGCCGCCTGCTGCACAAGTGCAAGGACCCGAGTTCGATCCCCAGCACAAAAAAAAAAAAAAAAAAAAATTAGCAAAATAAAAGAAGGATAATAGGAAACAGAGAGATCTTTTGTAAAAGGGAAAGGAACCAAGAGATGGAGGACAGCAGGTGAGCGGAAGGGGATACAAAGAATTGAGATGTGAGGTACATGTGCCAACTCCACACAAGGATGAGATCCTTATGTACTGCAAACATGGACAGTAGTAATTTTAAAAAATTGAAAAAATCCCTGAAAAAGTGTAGACTAGGGCCAGGGATTTAGCTCAGTGGTTTGGCCACCTGCTGCACAAGCGCACGGACCCGAGTTCAATCCTCGGTACCAAAAAAAAAAAATGTAGCCTTAAGTTTATTAAGTAAAACATACTGAAAAGCCGACCAGGGATGCTAAGATGAAATGGGAGCTCAAGAGCAAGAGCATAGCCAGAAACTCAAGATCTGGGGCTGGGGATGTAGCTCAGTGGCGCTTTGCCTGCCTGGCAAGTGCAGGGTCCTGAGTTCAGTTCCCAGTACTAGAAAAAAAAAAAGAATTTAAAAAAAAAGAAGGTCGGATCACCAGCCAGGCCCACCAGCCAAGCCACGTAGTGTCACCAAGGTGCCCGAGCAAGAGCAGACGGGGTGGCACGAGGAGGCGGGCCAGGCTACAGCCACCACCCTCCTGCAGGACCCTGCCCAAGAGCCCAGGCCCCCTCACGACAGGGTAGGTGGTAGTGTGAGGGTAGACCCTGACTCTGCAGCCACCACCGGGAATGAAGACGGAGCAAAAAATTCTTGCCACCAAAGTCTTTGGCACGGTCAAACGGTTCAGGTCAGAAATGGATATGGATTTATAAGTTGAAATGATACTAAAGCAGATGTGTTTGTACATCAGATCAATACCAAGAAGAATCACCTGCCAGGTTTGGTGGTGCATGCCTGCAGGAAAGCAGCCTGCTAGGAGCAGCCAGCTGGAGGGGGTGAAGAGGCTGAAAGACAAAAGACACATAGATAATTCCAGAAGAGGGTCCCAGGGGACTCCTGCCTCTAGTGGACAAAGAGGCCGGGACTGGCGGTGCTGGCGCTCCTCACTTAGAAAAGGGAGCAAGCAATCCTGTGGAGTCAGGTTCAAGGAAGGTTCATCTGTTTCTAATTGGCAGAGTGTGCCCAGGCATACATTTTGTCTCACTTAGATCTCAGCTGTCTGTCGATTCTTTCGCTGAGACTTCCAGCTGCCAGCTTTCGGGAATGCTGCCAAAGGAGGCCTAACTTGCCGACCCTCCTCTGTGGCCCCAGGCCGAGATCTTTCCACCTCAGCCTTCTAAGTGGATTCCCACACATGCCTGTAACCCCAGCACTCTGGGAGGCTGAGGCAGGAAGAATGCAAATTCAAGCCCAGCCTGGGGAATTTAGTGACCAAATAAAAAAGGAACCAGGGATGTAGCTCAGTGTGAAGTCCCTGAATTCAATCTCCAGTACGAAGGGAAAACGAACCACCACCCACAGCAATGTCCGCACAGCGCACGGTGGACACGGAGGGGCTAGAGGGAGGTAGTGACACAAAAAGGGTGTCACAGCAGGCAGCGCGACAGTCAGGCAGGATGGACTCCTGGAGGAGGGAGGCACCAGTCCCCGGTGGCACCTCCCGTGGGAGAGGTGAAGGATGGATCCTCCAGGGGGGACAGCTCAGGGCCCCCGGCACAATATAAACTTTCGCCCAAAGAACCGCAGGGAGCTCCTCACCCATGAGAGGTGGAAATCAGCGAGCGGCCGGGCCCGCACCAGCCCCCCGCCTGCCGTGGACACCAGCGGCGCCGCGTCCTCTTATCACTCCCTCCCAGGACAGCAGAGACCAGGCGCAGAGCGCAGCAGTGTTGAGTGATACCTGGTGCCCTGGCTCCTTGAGCACCAGCAGGGTGACCTGGAGACCCTTCAGGAAGAAAGCAAGTCCCGCCCCTCTCTGCCCGGGGCTGGGGCGGGGGGATTGCCGGTGACAGCCACTCGGAGGAAGAGCTGGTGCGGCAGGTGAGGTGAGCCCCATGCTGGAGCTCGGCGGCTGCAGGACTAAGGAACTGCGCCAGCTAGCTCCGTGGTTTCCTCGACGATGACCGGCGGAAGGGGCACGAGAGGCACAAGTAGTTGCTCCCGGGAGCTCGAGGCGCGGAAGGAGCTGGTGCCGCTGCTCCGGGCAGCAAAGGCCCTCGCCGGCAGGGCGGGAGCAACCCCCCACCCCCGGCAGGGCGGGAGCAGCCGCCGGCTTCAGGACAACCTCCCAGCCCCGCAGAGGCCTCCCCGGCCTGGCCTGCACCACCCCTCCCCTCGTGCCCCGATGCCAGGCAGCTGGAGCTCCAGGTGAAGCCGCTGGCAGGTGACAGGCTCCTCCCACGCAGGCAGGCTCCGGAAAGGGTTCTCCTCCGACTCCCTGCAGCACACCCCACCTGCCGCGCCCTGAGCTGCCCTGGCCGCCCACCTGTCCCCCAGCTCCAGCTCAGCAGGGTAGAAGCCGGGCTCCAGCTCTGGTGGTGTGCGCCAGAAGGTCCTGGAGATGCACGAGAACCTGCATCGGCTGCTCCAGGACCCTGCGAGGACCTGAGTGAGGAGGCCATCGTCAGGAGATGTGCAGCGTGCTCCAAACCCTGCATCCAGCAGCACCTGCCTTGGAACCAGCTCCAGCACCTTCGGGGCCTGGCCTTGCCTGGACCTCGGCCCTGCCATCTCTCTCCATGGTGAGTTGTACATAGGACTTGGCCGCTCTGGCTCCACAGTGACACCAACGACCAGCCCTCCATCTCCCACCTCTGCACCAGCCAACTTGGGAACAGAAGCACCCGCCCACTTCCTACAGCCCGGCGTCCTGGACAGCCTCAGTCCCTCTGTTCCCTGGCAGTGAGCAAGGGGATGCCAGGCCAGATCTGCCCGGGGGTCCATCCGCAGTAAGGCCATCTCACCACGCCCTCTGCCCCTAGATGGCCCCACTTGGCTTCTGCCCCCTGCTATGGCCAGGGCCTTGTATCCTGGAGGAGTCACTGTGTCCAGGCTGACTGGAAGCTGCTCTTCTTCTGACCTTCAGTCCTGGGACTTCAGGGTGCCCCTATACCTGGAGGTCAATAGCAGCTGCTGCTTGTGTGCAGTATTCACCTCGACATTTCCAACACTCTGTACCATCTCTGTCTCTGGTCAGGCAGAGCTGGGCCATGGCTGGGTCAGGGGTCAAGTGGCCTCCCCAGGGCTGACTGCACCCCAAACCAAAGGACAGCTGCAAGGCCACCCACACTGAGTTCTGTTCTCCGCGGAAGGGAGAAGCCTGAGCTGGCTCCGGCTTTAGTTTGCTGTGTGACCTTCAGCATGCTACTCAGCCTCTGGTGGCTAAGTGAGGTCCCCGAGGTTCCTTTTGGCCCTGCTCCTGGCCTCTGGCCTCTTTCCCAGCTTGGGAGCTGTAAACCAGAGGGAGGAGACAGGAAGACAGGCCCAGAGGGGTAGGTGATGCTGTGGCACCTTCCAGGTGAGACTCCCGGACCTGGGAGAGGGACACGCCACCTTGGTGACACCGTTCACACCATTGTAGCAGCCCTGGTACCCACTCACTGCTGTTCAGTCCCCACACCACTGGCTGCCCTCTCCCAAAGGTACTTAGCTTCGTGTAGCAAGAGCTGAAGAGCCCAAAAACATGGTCTTCATGTCAGCCAAGGTGAAGGACAGAACCATGTGAGGGTGGATGGGAGGCTTCCCTGCCTCTCCTGAGGGGTTGTATTGTGTTTGCCATCATGCCTTGGGTTGTACACTCTTGGGAAAGCCTTGGGCTGTGTGCCCAGGTGTACCTCAGGGACTGTCAGGGAGCTGCTGTTAGGTGTGAGATCCCCGTCTGCTGGCCATGGTACTGGGTGTTGCCTGCCCAAGTGGGCAGCCAGACTGGCCATGCTTAGCAGCCCCTACAGGGCCGTGGGTCCACACTGGGTGGGAATCCAGCCCTGGGAGCCCATGGGAGTCGTTTGGATCAGGATGGCTTGGCCACAGCAGTAAGGTTCCCAAGACCTGCAAATGGGCTTGGAAAATAGCCCAGAGGGGCATAGCCATCCCTGAGGGGCCAGGGAGCTTTCCCTTGAGACCCCTCCTGCTTGCCACAGAGCCAACACCACCTTGGGATGACATTCAAGGACAGCATGTCTGTGATAGTTACACCTCGAACATACTCGCTGGTACAAGCCAGCAGCCACTCTGTGAGCCTGGGTGTAGGTGGCAGTTACAAAGCCACGGCCCAATAGGGTTGTCCACTGTACGGATCCTAGGGGTCTGCAACTCGGGGTGATGCCTTCCTTTCTAGGAAAGTCTTCCCGACGGCTGGGGTGGGGGTGGCTTTTCAGAGGCCCCTTCATTCCCAGTGCTGACTTGCTGCTGACTCCTGGCCTTGGAACCCAAAGGGCAGTTCACTTGCAGGGCTTCAGTTTCTATTGTTCCCATTGTGACAGAGTTCTCCTTCCAGCCCAGGCAAGGCCGGTGGCTTGGTCTATCCTGGAGTCAGAATCTGTACAGCATATGTTTTTAGAGTGGGACTTTTTTTTTTTTTTTTTTTTGGGTATGAGGGATTGAACTCAGGTTCTTGCGCTTGTGCAGCAGGCGGCGAAACCACTGAGCTAAATCCCTGGCCCAGAGTGGGACATTTTTATCCAAAAATTATTAGGTACACACCAGAGAAAGAAAAAAGTGACCTTTTTTTTCCCCCTTGAAACCTGTTGAGGAAGAAAATACATTACTACTGATTTTTGTTTAAAGAAACAAATTCCTATCAATGTATGGCTGCAGAATGGCGGAGGTGCCTATTTCTCATAGTGGGGTGGGGGTGGGGTGCACAGTATCTGTGCTGCTTTCTAGGAACAGACTGGAACATCTGGTCTGGGTCCTGGACGGGCAGTGACACTCGTCTGCAGATGACAGTGGTGCAGCCACCCCTCCTGCCCGCTCTGGCCTTTTGGCACACCGCTTCAATTTGTGCAGAGAAACAGAGCTTTCTGATAGTGTGGTTAAAAACACTGATTTGAACTATTTTAGTAAAAGGAATAACAAATGAGATTGTGACGGTATATACTTTGTGCTACATAATAAGGGGTGCTCTTCTGCAAGCCCCAAGAAGTAAAAAGAAGATAAATAAGGAAAGCAATTCCTGAGGGGAACAGAGAAGCCTGACTTCTGCTGCAGGGAAGGGCAGTGCATGTCCCCAGCAAGGGCCGCCCCACGTGGCCTAGACACACTACAGGTGGCATCCTCCCAGGTCTCAGCCACCGCTTGGTTTACTTTTTGCTGCTTTTTACTGTTTTGGTGATGGGAACTGACAGAAGAAATATTCTTACCCCCTCTGGGAAACCCCAATCAAACTAATCCAAACTGCACGGTAAATGTCTGTTGTTGTTTACTTTGGATGCTGATGCTAAACTTCCAACTTCCATAATTAAAAAAGCAACTTTATGCCTTCCTTATTTATTTCTAGGACAAGTGGAGGATCACATTTTCCCTTTCTTACGTGATTGTCTTGACATTTCTGAAAAATAACATTTTTACACTTCAAGGGAAACCAAAGTCAAGCCAAGCCCACATGTTGGGCTTGCTCCCTCGGCTGTGCAGGCAACAGCCCTGTGGGAGCAGCAGGGTAGGCTGAGGGCTCCGGCCCCTCAGGCACAGGCAGCAGGCAGCCCCTCTTCCCGCTGCCCACAGCTGCCGCTCAAGGCCAAAGTGGCTGCTTTCCTGGTGAGCCGCAACTGTCATCTAGCCTGTGCTGCCGCCTCCCACGCGAACACACCCCTGAAGTGTCCAGGGCCGGGGCCGGCTACTGACTGTGAGGCCGCTTGGCCGCGGGCGCCTCCTCTTCCTCCTGCTTCAGCCATCGAACCAGGAGGCCCGCACCACCTCTCTTGGCGGGCAGCGGGCTCTTCTGCAGGAACTGGCTGGACCACTGGGGTGTGTTGGTCTCATCCTTTAGGGGTGTCTCTTGGTCTTCCTTTTTGGGTGACTTTGTGGCCAGCCACTGCATCATCTTCTGGCTGCTGCCGCTAACCTTGGGTTCCTAAGAGAGAGAAAAGTTCACAGCACCCAGCTCCAGCTTCTGGGAGGGGCTGACTCAGCCAGGAGCCGGAAGGGGCGCAAGGCACTGGAGGCCGCTCCAAGCACAGCAGAGAACGGAGAAATGATTCAGCCCTGAGCACAAAGGTTCTGAATTAGCACAACGTGCCTTCGCAGGGTAAGGTCCATGCAGAAACTGGGCAGTGTCTGATGCAAAATGAACACAGGTCCATTTTTAGAGGAAAAAGTGTCAGGGTGGCAGGAGTTTGCAGAGAACTGAGACAAAAGAAAAAAGACAACTGTGATCATGAGTAAGGGGAAAGCAACTGTAAGAGAAACGGGACAGGGCAGCAGCCCTTGTGGTCTCCGTCGCACCACTGCTCTGAGCATGAGCTCCGCAGGTCTCTCTACACAGCTCGGCTCCGTCCCCCTGAATGTCACTGGGGTCTGCTTTTTTATTTGCTTTTTGAGATAGGGTCTCACTGTGTAGTCCAGGCTGGCCTCAAACTGGGGATCCTCCTGCCTCAGCCTGATGGCTAGGGTGACAGGCCTGTGCCACCACACCCAGCTCTATGGGGCTGATGTTAAGCGTAGAAGTCCCTCCCCACTGCGGGCCTTCCGCCCTGCCACCTTCCCTCCCCACAGCCTGGGTCCTATGAAGTCTGAGATGGCACAGGTGCTTCTGAGGAGGTGGACAGGGGCTTTTCCACCTTGTGGCCGCAGAAGCAGGTATGGAAGAGACAGCAGAAGCCAGTGGGCCGAGGGCTTTTATTTCTTCTTCAGTTACCCTCAAGAGAACCTCATTTATCAGGTTCACAAGAATGCCTCCTTTTGTTTCCCTTCTTCCTTTTTCTTTTTTTGGGGGGGGCAGTACTGGGAACTGAACTCTGTCCTTTTAAAATTTTGAGATAGGGCTCTCCGTCACTGAATTGCCCAGGCAGGGCTTGAACTTGTGAGCCTCCTGCCTCAGCCTCTCGGGTAGCTGGGATTGCAGGTGTGCAGCCCTGTACCCAGTTCCAAAGCAACTTCTTTTTGTGACTGTGGGGATTTTCTGAGGCAGGGCCTTGCTACATAGTCCACGGTGGCCTCGCACTCGCAGGGATCCTCCTGCCTCAGCCTCCAGAGTGTTGGGGTTATAGGGAAGTGAGCTCTTTTGGAGATGACCAGGGAGAGTGAGAGCTTCTAGGGGTTAAAGCCATGACTAGGAAAGGCCATAGCCTGGGAGACATGACGGGCCCGTACCTTTCTGACCACCAAGTGGAGGGGAGTCAGACACTCAGGGGTGTTGTTCCTCGAGTTGTTGACGACGGGAGACGGGGTGGAAGGTGATGTTCTCTGTGGGGCGGATCAGCTTCAGCGCCTCCTGCATGGGGACGTCCCCGAAGTCCAGCCACCTGGACACGGCCTCCTCACCGTCCAGAATGGCAGGCATCCTGCGGGATGGGATGTCGGTACAGTGAGGGGAAGGAGACACACAGACTTGAGCCAGCTGACAGCAGTCGCCGCAAGGGCAGCGCCCGGGACTGTGTCTCCTCTGTGCTTCAGAGAGACAGTGAGCAGGGCCACACCAGCACCCATGCTAACAAATGAGTGGGCTTTCTACAGTCCCCAGCCTAGAATGAAGGGACAACAGATCCCGGAAAACTGTCTATCAACCATTGCTTCCGGCCTCACCACCTGTGAAAGCGTACAGTAAGAAAGGGCTAGCTGGGCACTTGGGAGGCTGACGCAGGATTGTCTGAGCTCAGGAGTTCAAGGCCAGCTTGGGCACAGGCCAAGACCCAGTCTCAAAGGAAAGGAAATCCTTTGGATGCATTTTATGATAAATAGCATCTTCGCATTTTATTATACATTACTTGGCAATAACTAGCAGTGCTTTTTTGTTTTGAGACAGGGTCTTGGTATGTAGTTTAGGCTGGCCTCCCAAGTGCTGGGCTTATAGGTGTGGGCCACCACACCCAGCCAAAAGTGCTTTACCTTTCTTAACAACATATGAAATAATGTTATAGCATTCTGGGAGGCTGAGGCAGGAGGATCACAAATTAAAGCCCAGCCTGGGAAGCTAGAGGCTCTGGCTCAAAATTGTTTTTAAAAAGGTGGCAGGTGGAGAGTAAACAAAACAACTACACCACAGGACAGTGTAGTTTCACAGATATAGCTCAGGACCAGGCTAAGCAGGTGATCCTAGTAGGTGCAGCGTTACATTCTTTACAAGAGAACAGCAAAACCTCACGTAGGCGTGTGCTCGGAGCTGGCGGTAACCGTAAAGGCATCACACAGGTACAGTCTGTTCTGCCAGTGCTTTCTTTTAAACTGCAGATCTGTTCAGTGTGATTGATGTGTTGGGGAGCAGGCAGAGCAAAATGCAAATTCTGCATGTGCTTCTGCTCCATTTCACGCATGTGAACCGAGGTGAGCATAGGAAGGGCCCCAGCTGAGAGCCTGGGAGGGACTTGAGAGACACACACGGCCTCAGAACCAGGCTGCCTGCGCTTGCACGCCAGGAAGGTCCCAGGCTGAGTGCTACCCCTTAGCACCTGGGAACTTCCTGGTGTATGTTCAAATGGAAACATTTTAAACACAGAGAAGCTTGAAATAATAAAGCATCTTGAAAGAAAACCTAGATCATGTGATTATCTCCCGAGCAACAGATATAAAGGAATCCATAGCAGTGATAACACTGCAAAAATAAAAGAAACATCCATGGCTGGAGCTGCTTCAAGAAGCCCTGCGAAGCTGAGGTGACCAGGCCTGAAGGAGCAGAAGCAATGGAAAGATTCTTTAAAAAAAAAAAAAAAAAAAAGCTAAAACCGTTTTCTTACAAAGAGAAAGCACTATTTTATATAAAGACCTTAAACACTACAGAATTGGCTTCTTTTAGTGCAAGTAGTTGTGGGACAGTGCTTTCTGCTGTCAGGAGAAGCTGCAGCACAGACAGAAACAGCCCACAGGAATTCCCAGGGCTGGGGCCAAGACCCACCGCAGTACCAAAGTGCCTGCCTAGCATGTGCCAGGCCTGAGCTACCCTCAGTACATCCAGGACAGAGGGAAAAAAAAGCACCCAAGTGGTTGGATCCCAGCACTACACATACAAAATAAATAAAAACATTTCCAGTCATGATGTAGAAATTAAATGGAGGAAGCTAGTAACTGGATCAAATGTTCAACTCTTGTTTTAGTTTTTGAGACAGGGTCTCAGTGTAGCCCAGGCTGGCTTTGAACTCATAGCAGTCCTCTTGCCTCAACCTTGCAAGTGCTGGGATGACAGATACGTGCCACCACGCCTGGGTATATATAAATTTTTTGAACCCAGATCTTCATGAATACTAAACACATGCTCTATGACTGAGTCACAATTCCAGGCCCTAAAATTATTTTAAAATCTTTGAAATCCTGATAGATTTTATGTGATTTTTATTCCACAATTTTGTAGTGATTTTTTGGGGGGGTAATGGGGATTGAACTCAGGACCTTATGCTTGCAAGGCAGGTGCAGCACCACTGAGCTCATCTGCAGTGTGACTTTTAAAAATGCATGTCATGTATCATATAATCACCAAACTGATTCTAACTATTTATAAAACAGCTTAGTTTCTTTTCTTTTTTGAGACAGGGTCTTGCTATGCAGCTCAGGCTGGCCTTGAACTTGTAATGATCCTCCTTCCTCAGCCTCTGGAGTGCTGGGATCATAGGTGTGCGTCACCACCTCTGGCTAGTTTCTTTAAAGCTACCTGTCCAAGAGCACAGAGGACAGACTCTCATCTGCATCTTTTTGGATCCAGGGACACTAAGTGTGACTTTAGCCAAGCATGGTGATGCACACCTATAATGCTAAGCCACCTGGGAGGCTGAAGCAGGAGGATTATGAACTTGAAGCCAGTCTGGGCAACTTACCGAGAACTTGTCTCAAAGTAAAGTGAGGAAACACTGGCTGGGGTTGTGACTCAGCACTTCCAGGTTCAATCCCCAGCACTGGAGACAGAAAAGCTTGCCTGTGGTGGACGTCATGCAAGCTTTTGCAGGAATCCACGGTGATGATGGTGTAGGAATACAGCAGGTCTCCTCCTTCGGGCGGCTCCCAGCAGTCAAAGATCCCTGCCATTGTCAGCGGCCTCCAGTTGTCCCAGATGCTCTCCCAATCCTCAGCACTGCCTGCAGCCTCACCGCTGCCTGGCTGCAAGCGAAGTGGGCAGGTGAGGTCTATGCACATCCTGGGCACTGCTCCACACTCCATAGTGTGCTGACTCTGCCCATCACTATTAATCCCCCAACCCACTGCCAGCGAGGAAAAGAGGCTTGGTGGCATAAAACTCCCGCCGCTCAGCATGCAGGCCACTGCAGCTGGCACGCACGTTTGGCTGGGTGTTTGTTCACACCAGGTGAGTGTGCGCCACTGAGTCCCACGATGTTAATCTGTACCGTCCAGCTGCCGTAACCCAAGGACCTACGAGACCTGGCGCCCTCTGCCCAAATGTCCCTACACCCTTCCCTCTCATCACGCAACTCCTACTTACTAGGCAAGATTCTGTTTAAGACTTACAATACAGACAGCTGTGAAGAGTGTCCCTCTCATCTTAATGATAAGGAAAAAAGCTATAGAATTTACAGAATCATGGGTTTTCTCAAACTTATCAGAGAGCTGAAGTTGCTGGGCAACAAGTAAGCCTAAACGGTAAGGAAAGATGGGGCCCTGGAGGGGAGCTGGAACACAAGATGCCAGCTGATGGTGGCAAAAGGCAGAAGATGGGGCCTTCACACAGCAGAAAGATTCAGAGGTAATTATGTCCACTTTTAAGAACAGAGCACAGAGGGCCAGGGATATAGCTTAGTGGCACTACACCTGCCTGGCAAGTGCAAGGTCTTGAGTTCGATCCTCGGTAAAGAAAGGAAAGGGCCAGGGATTTAGCTCAGTGGTTCCGGCGCCTGCCTCTCAAGCACAAGGTCCCGAGTTCGATCCCCAGAACCAAAAAAAAAAAAAAAAAAAAAAGCGTAAGGCAAGAAAGGAAAGAGAGGAAAGCGAGGAAAGCAAGCAAGCAGAGCACAGACACTTGTAGGCCGCTGCCACAGGCTTCCCAATGTGCCAGAGGGAGGCCAAAGAGTGGGGCTCCTCTGTAGGAGGATGTACTGAGGAACATGCTGCCCAGCACAGTGGTGACCCCGGGTATCCGGGGAGCAGGCAAGACTTACTCAGGGAAAGGAGCAAGGGGACCGAGAAAGCCAGAGACGGATGGCCTGCGACCCAGGTCTGCCTAGGATCGAACCATGACAAAGAACCACTGTCGTCTGCAGCTCAGCGAGCACCAAGTGACATGCGGGCAGAGAGAGAGTGGAGGAGACCTTTCCAAGGCCAGGCTCCCAGGGGGTCCACAGCTGCAGCAGGACTATGGCAACAGCCTTCTGCAGTTACCTTTGACAAAGCACACCACCAAAGAAGCGGAAGCACGATTTCAGCCAAAGCCCAAGTCAGGCCCACTCAGTGAGACTGAACTCATAGACGAATTCCCAGAAGTAAGTATTATTTATCTCAGTTTCTGTCTTACATGTCATGTCTGACAACAATCAAATAATATCAAAGCTGGGTGTGGTAGCGAATGCTTGTGATCCCAGTGTGCTGGGAGGCTGAGGCAGGAGGATTGAAAGTTCGAGCCCACTCTAGGTAAAAGACCTTGTCTCGAAAATAAAAAAATAGGGCCGGGGATTTAGCTCAGTGGTTCCACTGCCTGCCCTGCAAGTGCAAGGACCCGAGTTTGATCCCTGGTACCAAAAAAAATAAAAAAATAAGGGCCAGAGATGTAGCTCATTACAAAGGTCCTACATTCAATTTTTACTACTAAAATAGAACAAGACAAAACAAAACAAAACACACTGAACTAAGGTCAATGAAAACTACCCGGACTGAACCCCAGGAAGAAAATACAGAAGAGAGATCTGAGAACTGCAGGGCAATATCAAAACACTTAGCACTTATATAATTAGAATCACGGGGAGTGGTGCACCAAGTGCCAGGCTGCGAGTTTGGTCCTCAGCTCTTATAAAAAGAAAAAGAAAAAAATCCCAAAAACCATAACCAAAATAACAACTGGGTTTGCTGGCACATACCTGTAATCCCAGCATTCTGGGAGCCTGGAGGATCCATGTTTGAGCCTAGCTTGGGTAATTTAGGGGTGGGTGTGTGTGTGTGTGGTGGGATGGGAATGCTACATGTGCAAAGGTCCTGAGAGTTCAGTTTCCAGTGCTGGAATGAAGGAAAGGAAAGGAAAGGAAAGAAAGGAAAGGAAGGAAAGGAAGGAAAGGAAGGAAAGGAAGGAAGGAAGAAAGAAAGAAAGAAGGAAGGAAGGAAGGAAAGAGGGCCAGGAAGGAAGGAAGGAAGGAAGGAAGGAAAGAGGGCCAGGGATTTAGCTCAGTGGTGCCGCTGCCTTGCAAGTACAAGGTCCTGAGTTTGATCCCAGGGAAGGGAGGGAGGGAAGGAGGGAAGGAAGGAGGGAGGGAGGGAGGGAAGGAAGGAAGGAAGATAGATTGATTTATTTATTTCAAGTGTTAGCCGGGCATAGTGCACACTTGCAATACCAGGCCTGAGGAGCCTGAGGCAGGAGATTCACAAGTTTGAGGCTATGGTGGGCTACATAGTAGGTTCACCATTAGCTTTGGGGATGATCAAAAATACAGTCAATGCTGCTGCCCAGTGCCATCCAATGAAAAGGCATATTTGTAAAAACGTGACAGAGTCCTCATCCACCTTATCCACTGGATCTGGCACTGTGAAATTTCTAGCTCTTCCCCAAAGTCAAAATGATCCTGAAAGGTAAATGATTTGAATTGATTCAGGTTATTAAGGCAGCCACAGCAATGTGACTAGACACTCAAAAAAGAGGACTTTGAAAACTGCTTTAGGAAGTGTTGGAAGTAGGGGGAAGTATTTTGAGGGGAGTTCATGGCAATGTGTCTTTTACTATAATAAATGGTTTAAACTTAAAACAATACATCCTATTTTCTGTATCTCAGTGAAGCTGTTGCCTGAAAAAAAAACAACATACAGGGTGTGGTGCCACACACCTGTTATTGCAGTACTGGGGAGGCTGAAGCAAGAGGATCACCATGAGTTCCACACCAGCCTTCGCTACAGTGAGTTCAAGGCCAGCCTGAACTACATAGTGAGACCCTGTCTCAAAAAAATAAAAACAATGGGCCAGGGATTTAGCTCAGTGGTTTCACCACCTGCTGTGCAAGCGCAAGGACCTGAGTTCGATCCCTGGTACCAAAACAAAACAAAACAAAAAAACCCCCACCCCAAACAAAAACAAAACCACCTCTATGAGGGAAGAAAAAAATGTCCTACTTTGGATCACTGCAAGCATCACTGCTGGGCCCTTCTGGGAAATGTATCCTAGGTGATTTCAGCGCTGTGTGAGCACCACAGGGTATAGACAGTAGAGCCTGCTACACACCAGGCTACACGGCACAGAACTGTAATATACACGGTGCATCACTGATGGAAACATCGTCATGTGGTACACAGCATGATTTGGCCCGCTGTCCTTCCCACAGGTATACTGTGCGCTCAGCTCCAGATACCTGTTCCGTCTTGATCTGGGGGAAATAGATGAAGTACGCCTGTCTCTGGTTTGTTCCGTGACATCGCTGCCACTCATAGAATCCATCTGCTAAGATAACACAGCGTCTCCCCTTTCCTAGAGGCACCTGAAAGAAAAGAGAGGCAAGGTATGGCCTTAGTGACACATTCGTGTTTCAGCGATGGCATTAAGGTAACTGAGTTAAAATCTCAGTCATGGTGTGACCCAGGAGTTACTTACAGAGAGTTCTCTGTATCTCACTTTTTTTGTTTTCTTTGCAGTAGTGCGGATGCAACCTAGGCCTAACACATGCTAGGCAGGTGCTCTACCACTGAACTATCCTCTAGTCCTTTTTATTCTGAGACAGGGTCTTGCAAAGTTGCCCAGGCTGGGCTCAAACTTGGTAATCCTCTTGCCTCAGCCTCCCAAGCAGCTGGTATTGTAGGTCTGAGCCACTGAACCTGGCTTCCTTGTGTGTACAGTCACCATTCAATTACACAGATATTGAAAAGATATAAAGTACATAAAAGCAAGTGGCTCTTTTCTAATAAGCAGGTACACTTGGTAGCTGGTGTCCAGCGTTGGCCCCCATTTAACCATGCACACTTCCCAGTATCCATACCCCACAATGTTCCCTCCCACCCTGCCCTGGGAGGGTCCACAGCACCCATCCTGCCTTCTTGGGTCATGAGCTCCATGCGTGAGCTGCCGTGTCAGAGCCTGCTGACCCCATACCCTCGAGCTAGGCATGGGAAAGGCTTCCAGTTATTCTAGCCCTAACCCTCCCAGCCTAGATGGCATATGGACATCCATCCCCAGCTATCATCTGCTTACAAGTATATCCATACAACAGGAGAGAACCGTTTTGAGTTAAATCACTATGTTAGCACTGGTAGTAGTGACGCATGCCTGTAATCCCTGTAATCCCACCACTCTGGGAGGCTGAAGCAGGAGAATTACAAGTTAGACCCCAGGCTGGGCAACTTAGCAAGACCCTGTCTCAAACTGAAAATTATAAAAGGATGGAGATATAGCTCAGTGAAGGCCTTGCATTCAATCCTCAGTACCGCAAAAACCAAAATGAAACAAGGGTCGAGGATTTAGCTCAGTGGTGCTGTGCCTGCCTCACAAGTGCAAGGTCCTGCCTGAGTTTGATACCTGGTACCAAAAAAACAACCAGAGCATGTGCCTTCTCCCTAGACCGGCAACCTACCTTGAATGACCGTTTCTCCAGGATGGTATCACTGCGACAGTTGATGGTGTTGAACTGCAGCTTGGAAGGGTCACCTTCTTTGAACCAAGAGGGGACCAGGCCCCATCGCATAGGAGCAATGATCCGCTCTGATGAGTCTGCATCCTGTCACAGAAAAAGGTTAAGATTGACCAGTGAGATACAATGAAGTCTGAAAAACCAAACAGACACATGCATCACATTACTATTAGTATGAAAAGACAAACTGCACACAATTTTTCAAAAGAAGTCTACTTAAAAACAATTGTAGGACTCGGGATTTAGCTCAGTGGTTCTGGCGTCTGCTTCGAAAGCACAAGGTCCCAAGTTTGATCCCCAGTACCAAAAAAAAACAAAAAACAGGAAAAGAAAAACAAATGTCATGGTTTACATGATACAGATGACTTGAATTCTTTAGCAATCCTGTGTACTGGGATGTTAGGACATTCTCCTGGACAGGGAGGGAACACAAAGAGTTGAAGTTCCTGTATACTTTTAATCCGTGCTTTTGGGACAGACAGACTTCATGTGGCCTCAGCTTTCAACACCCATGTAGGTGACACAGGCCTGCAATCCTGGCTAGTGGGAGGCTGAGGCAAGAAGATAGCAAGTTTGAGGCCATCGTGGGCAACTTGGCAAGACCTTGTCTCAAAAATTTTAAAAAGGGAATATAAGAATGTACCTCAGCGGTGGCATGCTTACCTAGATGTTCAGAGCACTGGGTTCCATCCCAGCACTGAACAAAGCACTCATAGCTTTGTGTAGAAGAGTTAATAGCAGGCCAGAGAATGCTACTTTTAGGAGGGTCTACTTACAAGCTGACCCCCAGGATCGTTCATACCTTTCCCACTGGACAAGGCGGTTTACTCTGCCTAGTTTGTCTGAATGAAGAGATTACCAGGGATGAGGGTACACACTTGTAATCAGAATCAGGAAGCTGAGGCAAGAGGATGGTAAGTTCCACGATAATCTGGAAGAGTGAGGCCTTGTCTCAAAAACAAACTCAAAATAAAACAAAAATAACACCAAAAACCAAACAAAGAACTAGTCAATACATAACTTGTTTTTTGTTTGCTTGGCTTAAAGACACCTTCTTTGATCTGTATCACTGATTCATTTACTTTACATTTAACAAGACCACATACCTCGGCCTGAAAGAAGCTCACCTAGTTAATATTCTCCCTCTCAAGGCATCTTCCAGGTCCCTCATGGCTACGGACACTAGCCAGCACTTTAGCACTATGCTTGGGGGTCCCTTTCCCACCTGGTACTAGGGATTTAACACAGGACCTTTGCCTTGAATTAAATATCCAGTCCATTCTTTTTTTTTTGTACTGGGGATTGAACTCAGGTCCTTGTGCTTGTGCAGCAGGTGGCGAAACCATTGCACTAAATCCCCGGCCACCATTCTTATTTATTTTGAGACAGGGTCTTACTAAGTTGCTAAATTTCCCAGGCCAGGCTAAAGTTGCGATCCTCTTGCCTCAGCCTCACAGAGTGCTGGGATTAACAGGCATCCACCACTAGGTAGGCTTGGGAGTCTTTTCAAACAGTGAAATCACAAACAAAAAGCACAGAAATGTAATAAACATAGCACTAGATTGACCACAAAAGAGACACCACTTGTTTGCAGTGTTAAGAGTGGAAACAGGGCCAGGGATTTAGCTCAGTGGTTTCACTGCCTGCTGTGCAAGCGCAAGGACCCAAGTTCCATCCCTGGCACCAAATAAATAAATAAATAAACCAACCAACCTGTGAAATTTAGGGCTGGGGATTTAGCTCAGTGGTTCTGCTGCCTGTCCCGAAACAGCAAGGACCCGAGTGTGATCCCCGGTACCAAAAAAATTAAATAAATAAAAATTACAAAAAAAAAAAAAAAAAAAAAAGAGTGGAAACAGAGCTGGCTCTATTCACCTGGAAATGTGAATATAATCAGGCTACTCAAATTTCTCCCTGCTCTGTGTCTACCCATGACTGTGAAAACATCATTAGTATAGATTTGGAGCTACAAATACATTTTAGAGTAGGTGAATATGCAAATACGGAATTGAAGAACTATAAACACTGCCTGTATATTTGAGAAATGGGTGAAAACAGAGATTTACTAAGTCCTCTCCCTTCCAAAGTCAAATATGCCTGCCAAGCCGAAGGGTCCCTGCCAGCAGCATAAAAGAAAATAAGAGATAAAATTACACAAAGGGTTGAGGCAGGTGTGTTGGCCAATGCCTGTGATCCTTGCACTGGAAGAGGCTGAGGCAGAAGGATTGCCATGACCTCTGGGCCATCCTGGCTTACATAGTGAGACCTTGACTCAAAACACAACAAAAACAAAACCCCAAGAACCCACTCCTCAGGGTAAGTTGAGGTTCCCCTCTCCATTCTGAGGGCCCCTCTTCTGACCTCATCCAAACCAGGTAACTCTGACCCACCCCTCCCATCACACAGACTTCAGGCAATGCCAGGGAACATTTCTGATTACGACTTGGAGGTGCTCCTAGTATCCAAGGAGTAGAGGCCAGGGGGGCTGCTAAATATTCTACAATGTACAGCACAGCACCCCACATCTAACAATTATCAGGCCCCAAAAGGTCAACAGTGCCTGCCAAGGCTGAGAAACCTGGTCCTCACTGGTTCTGTTGTCACCTCTGACTTCAGTGCGCTCCCTGAGCGATTTAAACCAAACCCAATCGTGAGGGCAACAAATACAATGTGTGAGAAGCCAAAATACTGAAAATACTTCTCAATATTAGTCATCTTTCCTCCCCCAAAGGACTCCCGAGGGGAACAGTGGGCAGCAACGGGGCAGATAAATGAAAGAGGAAGTAATTTGCAAATCAGTGGTTTCAAATGCAAATGCTGCAACCCATACACAAATGCTGGCCGTTAAGAATTTGGATGAGCTGCTAAAATGCTTCTAATTTCGCCTTAAAATTTACAAGTTTGAGAAAAATAAAATATCAAATAGTTATCAAATTAAGAAACAACAGCAATCTTTTAACAAAATTTTTAAAAAATCATTTATTTTTGCAGTACTGGGGATGGAACCCAGGGCTTCCACACTGAACTACATCCTAAGCCCTTTTTATTTTGGGGGACAAGGTCTTGCCAAGTTGCCAAACTGGGTCTTGAGAGACCTCCTGCCTCAGCCTTCCCAGGAGCTGGAATTACAGGCGTGCATCACCATGCCCAGCCCAATCATGACTTTGAAAAACATTATCAAAAGCATTTAAAATATTTAAGACATAGAGAAACTTTTGCTTTCTGGAACAGGAGGAAAGAAAAAGAACTTAAACTTTATTATAAATTAATAGACACTCCAACACTACAAGGATAAATACTGTAAACACAATAAATACAATTAAATTTCAGATAAACCAAGCCAGGTATGGTGGTGAACACCTACGTGACCAGCATTCTGGGATGCTGAGGCAAGATAGTTTCCTTGAGCCCAGCCTGGCCAACTTAGCAATTTTAGAGATCCTGTGTCAAAATTTTAAAAAAGGGCTGAGGATATACCTCAGTGTGAAGGCCCTAAATTTAATTCCCAGTATCTAAAGAGGAAAAAAAATTTTCGGATAACCAAATCAAATACATGTCTTTCTAGTTTTAGTAGAAGACAAAATAAAAAGGCTGATAACACGAGCAAAAAGAACAGAATTTTTCAGTGCTTAAAAAATATCAAGTGTTTTTAATTAGCTTGTCTTTTTCTTTTCTCCCTGTTTTGGTTTTCTGAAGCAGCGCCTCAGTCTCGCTATGTAGTCCAAACCGGCCTCAAACTCAATAATGTAGTCCAGGTGGGCATGGAACTAGTGATACTCCTGCCTCAGCCTCCTGAGTAGCTGGAATGACAGGTGTGTGCTGACACACCAGCTAAAATTTTCAGTTGGTGTTTCAGCTGGTCTGGTAAAGGGGTACAGAAAGAAAAGTTTATTTTGAGATGGGGTCTTGCTCTGTAGCCCAGGCTGGCCTACAACTCAAGGTGATCTTCCTGCCTCTGCCTCCAGAGTGCTGGGAGGACAGGCGTGTGCTACCACAGCTGGGGGTAATTTTCTTTTAGGATACTTAAATGATCCCGATGATAAGTGAGGTGAAAGCTGTTGTCTTAAAACAAATCAAATTTAAGGCTCATAAACTGGGCACGCATTAAGGGTGTTACAGGAACTACACTTAAAATGGCCGAAGAACACGGAGTCGTCTCAACTTAGCAAACAAGGTTAAAACTTCTTTCCGCGGGGCTCAGGGTGGCCCTCAAGTAGGGACCAGGACACACGTCATCCCGAGGCTGGGCGTACCCTGACCCACGGGGGCAACGGGCCGCTGGGAGTGTCCGTTACCTTCTCCAGGTGCAAGCGCGACAGCAGCACCGGGCTGCAGCTCTGCGGGCTCTGGTTGTAGGAGGGGCGGTACTTCTCGGGCTGCCTCCACTCGGGGAGCCGCTGCCGGCCCCCGCGGTCGCGGTAGGCGCAGGCCCTGGTCAGCGCGTCCCTGGGCAGATGGCAGGACGTCCGCCCACACATCGTCGCCGCGCTCGCCCTGCAATCAGCAAGCACAGGGAGGGGAGCGCTCCCGGGCCTCCGACGCTGGGGCTTTTTCTTGTGTTTTTTTGCACAGGGTCTCGCTATGCATCCAGGCTGGCCTCGACTGGCGGCGATCCTCTAGCCTCAGGTGCCTGTGCTGGGATCCGATCCGCAGCACCGCCGCGACTCTCTGGAAACTTCCCAGAGCTCCCGCCTGGCAGGGTTTGCTCGTGTTGCTCCCCACCTCGGCGCCCGGTCCGGCGACACGCGAGGCGCGGAAGTGGAAAGCAGGGTCCCCGACCGACTCCAAGTGGCCAACTCCAAGCTCGGACCCTGTGACACGGGAGCCCGCGCCCCGGCCCGGTGGTGGCTCAATCCACCCCACTTCCGGTCCCGCTCGGTCTGGGGGGTGAAGAGCGGCTCGACCCACGTGAGGGCGCGGACGGCCCCAAGGCCCCGGCCTCAGTGCCCCTTCCCGCTCGCGAAACCCGGCCTTGAACTGAGCACCGCCCGCGCGTCGTCTCACCTTTTCTCAGCCGGGGAGCCAGCCTAGTGTCGCCTCCCTCACTACCGCGGCGCGCTCTCAACCCTGCCAATCTCGCTCAGGCGCCAGGCCCGGCCCCGGGATAGGCCCCGCCCCCAAGCGGGGCGGCCCCTCGGGGCCGAGGGCCTTCCGGAACTACCCGAGACAGCGCCTGCAGGGACAAGTGGCCGGGAGCGTCTCAGACTGGCGAGGTTAACACCCCCACCCCCCCACGTGGATGTTCAGGGTGGGCCAGCTGGAGAAAAGGGGAAACTGCTGGTCCACACCAGTCGCCTAAACCATTGAGCACCAGAGCGAGACCTTCGGCTCTCCCATGCTGGCAAACAATCCCAATGTCCCAGGGCTGACCCTGCATATGTACCGGTACCGGAGTAGAATCCTAGGGCCTCTGCAGAGCTGCCTCATCTTTTTATTATTTTGAGCCAGGGTCCCACCAGATTGAACTTGGGATCCTCCTGACCACGAGGAGGCTCCCGTTTTAGAAACAGGCACTTCCGGTGTATTTGGGCCACTCCTGGCTTGCCACTCACTGGACCCAACTAACGGGGCAGAAACCCGGGCATTAGCCCCCGACCACTGGGACCCTCATTTATCATTTACAGAGGACGGCCGTGAAGGCACCCGAGGGGCTGGGTCCTGGGCAGGGCTGTGGGTGTAGAGGGGACAGGAGCGGGAAGGTGGAGCCCCAAGGATGAGCCTGCAGAAGAAGCTGTCAGTCCATAAATACATGCTTGTTTATTATATAGGGAGGGGATATGTTTCTTTGGGGATAAATTCAAGAAGAGGTATGAACTTTATTCATTTGTGATGTCTCTTCCCTCACAGGCAAGACAGCATGATCTAGGAAAACCTAAAATAATCCTGTTTTAAAAAGCTACCTTCCAGCAGTTCTGAATGAGGGTACAGAATTCAAAACAAAAGCCATAATGATTCGTCTGTGTCTGAATACAGAAGCTGGGGAAGGGGTTTCCACCAGACTCGTGCTAAAGAAAGGCGAGACTTCTGCATAGTGTTGGGGAGGAGGATGGGCCTCTGTGGGGGCCTCTTAGCCCACAGATCCCAAGATGATGTCGACTGGCAACTCCTCTGAACTTCGGGCTGTCACCTGCATTGTCACTGTGTCCAAAAGCAGCAGCCGCGAGCGCACAAGGATGTCATGACCACCCCGGAACACGCCTGGCAGGGAAGAGAGAGAGATAAGGCTGTGTGAGGCAGAAGGGCTGCAGGCCTGGCTGAGGCTGCCGTTTGCAGCAGCTGATGAAGGCAGCACTGGAGAGCAGTGGGGTAAGGTCCCCAAGCTGGGCCTTCGCAAGCCACTTGGCTTCAATGAGCCCCAGGATTTGCAACCACAGAGTGGAGGGAATAAGGATACCATTGTTCAGCTCCTGCCTAGCTCAAATGAATTCATGGAACGTTTAAGGCTGGTGCCTGATATGACAGAGGCGCTCACACAGGGATAGTCCCACCAAGACAAACCGCACAGCAGGTGGCTGCAGGGCCCAGGGGACCAAGCTGCTTCAACGTGTCCAGAAAGGATGGGGGTGGAGGCTGTCAGCTGTGAGCAGACATCCGCCCAACCCTGAATATAAACACTCAGCCAAAGTTTAAAAAGTCCCATTTCCTTACACTAAGTGTTATACGTATAACTATTCACACAGCATCGTTATCTCAAAGAGAAGTGCAGATGCTGAAATATTCACATGTGAAATGCTGGCGGGTGAGTGCAGGTGCTGCTAATGTGGAGGCTGGGGGATGAACTCTGGGGTTCGTTACACTCTTCCATCTTTGTGTACATCTGAAGATTTCTCAGCGGAGATGCTTGAATGCCCATTGATGGTGCTGGAGATCCAACTCAGGGCCTCCCACATGCTAAGTAGCCGCTGTACCGCTAAGCTCAATCCCTGGCCCCAAATGCCTATTGTTAGAAAAGAGCAACCAGGGCTGGAGATTTAGCTCAGTGGTTCTGGCGCCTGACTCGAAAGTGCAAGGTTCTGAGTTCAATCTCCAGTCCCCCCCAAAAAATTAATTAAAAAAAAAAAGAGCAACCAGAATTGGCTGTGGTGGCACATGCCTGTAATCCCAGCACTTGGGAAGCAGAGGCAGGAGGATTGCCATGACTTTGAGGCCAGCCTGGGCTACACAGCGAGACTCTTATCTCCAAACAAACAAAAAGAGGAACCATGCCAATAGACACTTAGACAAGGAAAAGTAAGCATACCACTGAACAAGAAATACAAATGGAAGATGGCTAACTTCATTCCAAACAGAAGAAATGGACATTAAAACTACACGAAGATAACATTTTTCACCCATACCGGCAAAAGTCATAAAGTTTGATGCTATCTTCTGTTGTCCCCAGTGTCGAAGGAAAGGCATATGATTCTTAAGGACAACTGGGAATTATTTATCAAAAGGAGAAATGTCAATCACTTTGACCCAGTCATGTCCTGGGAAATTTAACACAGATACTCTCAGTGTGCACATATGAAATAAGTGTGAGTGATTAGTCGTAGCATCATTGGCGATAACAAAAAATTGGTAACAACTAAATGTCCATCACTAGGGGGCAATTCCATGAGATACAGTACATCTATACAATGGGTTACTGGGCTGTCATAAAAAGGGATTAGGGATTCATGCAGTTTGGGATAATGAAAAAGTTCTGGAGATGGATCCTGGTGATGGTAACACAACAGTGTGAAAGTACCTAATGCACTAAATTGTACACTTAAAAATAGTAAATTTTTTTAGCCAGGTGTGGTGGCACACGCCTGTAATCGCAGCAGTCTGGGAGGCTGAGGCAGGTGGATTACAAGTTCAAGTCCAGCCTGGACAACTTAGCAACTTAGTGAGACCCTGTTTTAAAATATATATAAAGGGAGCCAGGGATTTAGCTCAGTGGTTCCACTGCCTGCCTTGAAAGCCCAAGGTCCCGAGTTCAATGGCCAGTACCAAAAAAACCAAACCAAAACAAAAAATAAAATATACATAAAGGGCTAGGGATATAGCTCAGTGCAAGGGCCCTGGGCTCAATCCCCAGTAACACCCTCCAAAAAAATTTACATTTTTTCTTTTTTCCTTTTTGTGGTACTGGTTATTGAACCTTTTCACTGAACTATATCCCCAGCCCTTTATGTGTATTTTTAAATTTTGACGGCCGGAGATGTAGCTCAGTTGTTCCGCCACCTGCCTCGCAAGCGCAAGGACCCAAATTCGATCCCTGGTACCAAAAAAACAAAAAGTATGATCCTCTTGCCTCACCTTCCCAGAAGGATGGGATTGCAGGCATGCACCACCATGCCTAGCTTGTTATATATATTTAACCATAATTAAGAGGTGAAAGAATAAGAAAGCTCTACATATTGACAAGGATCGTCCCCAGGCACACTATAAAGTGAAAAAGTCAAGTGCAGAACATTGTATACCATTTATACATCTGAATTTCACAATGGAAATGTATTCCTATTAACTTCTTTTTGCAGTTATGGGGATGGAACCTAGGCCTCACACATGAGGCAGTCACTCTATTACTGAGCTAACCCACAGCTCTATCTATCTATCTATCTATCTATCTATCTATTTATTTATTTATTGGTACAAGGGATCGAACTTGGGACCTTGTGCTTGCAAGACAGGCAGTGGAACCACTGAGCTAAAGCCCCGGTCCCAGCTCTTTTTATTTTGAGACATGGTCTTGATAATTTGCCCGGGCTGGGCAGACACTTTCAGTCCGCCTGCCTCAGCCTCCCAAGTAGCTGAGATTACAGCTTCCTGTATTTTTATAGCCATAAAATGACCAGATGATACACAGGCAGTTTATAACAGTGTCACCTGCTAGATGGGTGGCAACAAAGGTAGGGAAGGGGGACATCTTGTCACAGGTCTCTTTTTATACTTTGTGAATTTTTTCCCCCTTTTTTATGGTACTGGATTTTTTTTTTTTTTTTCTGTACCAGGGATCAAACTCAGAACCTTGCACTTACAAGGCAGGCGTGGTGCCACTGAGCTAAATCCCCAGGCCTTTTGTGGTACTGGATTTTGAACCCAGGGTCTCTGCACTGAGTCACCTCCCCAGCCCATATTTTGAAACAAGGTCTAAGTTGCCCAGGTGGGACTTGAACTTGCAATCCTCCTGTCTTGGCCTCCAAGTCTAGGATTACAAGTGTGCAAGATTTAGAAGCAGTGGACCCTGACTCCTCGTGTCCCCAGTGGGGTCCCCAGCCCTCCCCCTGGAAGTGCTGCTCACCTGCCAGGAGCAGTGTGTGTGTGTTCTTGTTTTCTGGCACTTTGTCTGACCTCTCACACGCATGCATTCCCAAGAACTTCACAATGTTGCCCACAGCCTCTGTTGGACAAAACAGCAGAGTTCAGCCAAGTAGCTTGTTTTTGTGGCACTGGAGACCAAACCCAGGGCCTGTGTGGGCCTCTCAGTCCTAAATCTTGTACCCGGGCACTGAAGGCTCAGGGAAGTGGCCCTGCTCAGGCAGGAAGGAGAGGAGGCCGTCAGCAGCCCGAGGGTCTGGAAGGCAGGTGGTGGAGACAGCAGCTGGGCCCTTACCTTCCAGCGTCTTGATGGTGGATAGCGTGAATGTCTCCTCCTTTTCAAACTCGTCCCCCACCTCATCCCAGGCAGCTTCAAAGTTCACTTTCATGACCTTCTGGATGTGATCAGCCACATTGACCTCCAGGTCCTCCAGCTGGGAAGAAGGTGGAGTCAGACACTATTTCTTTTTTCTTTAGTTCTTTTATTGGTACATTTTAGGTATACAATTCATTTACATTTATCATTGGGTGTTTGTACCTGTACATGATGTATCTTGCTTATTTTTTTTCCCCATTACCTGTGCGCTCTTCACCCCCTCCACCCTTCCCTATTTACATAGATTTCATTTCCATTTTTTTTTCTTTTCTCATAGTTTTTCCTTTCCCCTTCCCCTCCCTTCACTCCTTCGAGTCAGACACTATTTCCAGGGGATGGAGTTCTCTGTGTGCACCTCACACCCCTGGGCACTGTCCTCAACTCTCCACCTGTGCCCAGGTGTGTGTGCCTGGCACTGAGGCATGGCAGGCTCCGGGGACAGAGCAGTGTGCCAGGGCAGTGGCCCTCAGAGCCAAGTGGTGCTCCTTCAACACGAAACTCTCTCACCCCTAGTGTCAATCTACCAGTGTCCTGCTCGTCCTAGAGTTGTTAGCTGTGAGACACAGGATACTCAGGTCTGCCTCCTGTGCCTGTCTCTCCGGGGGGACCACATAAGGTTCCAGAGCAGCAGCGATTTTTTTTTCTTGGTTTTTTGAGACAAGGTCTTGTATATAGTCCAGACTGGCCTTGAACTATGTAGCTCAGGCTGGCCTGGAATGCATGGCGCTCCTCCTGCCTCAGCCTCTACAGTGCTGGGATGACAGGTGTATACCACCAGGCCCAGCAGTGGCCATTTCTGTTTCAGCAGGTTCTCCCTCTGCTCTCAACTGTGATCTCTGGGCCTGACATACTGGCACCCCTGGCTACATCTCCACTGGGAACTGTTTTTTGAATTTTTTTTCGTACCAGGGATCGAACTCAGGACCTTGTGCTTTCGAGGCAGGCATCGGAACCACTGAACTAAATCCCTGGCCTCCACTAGGAACTTGACAGTGGCCACCCCGCCACCACCATGGACTGACTGCAGCTACTGAAGGTCCTGTCACACAGACCCTCAGGGAGCCCTGAAGGTGGAATCTGGGGTGGACATAAGCAAGGCCCAGCTCCCGCAGCAGAAGGAAGCCAGGCCCAGCTCTCAAGGAGCGGAGTCTGAGGGCCACGTGGGCTTGCGTGTGGCACCCTCAACTATGGCCCCAGGGTGACATGGGGTGAAAGTCAGCTGTGCTCCACAGTGGCTGTCCCTTGAGGAGGAGGCTTGCTGGTCCCTGTCTCTAAACACCATGATCTGCACTGCAGTGGCACTGGGCCAGGCCCCTGCTCACACTCCAGAGGGACCCCGCACCAGGGACCCTGCAAGCTCGGAGAACAGGCATGGGAAGGGCTTTTCAGGATACGCAACAATTGCCCGCCAAACAGATGGGTCCAATTTACCTAGAAAGTAGCGTGACAATAGGAATTGAAGTCCTGAAGTCATGCTCACCCTCTGACCCAACAGGAATCTATCCTAAAGAAATAATGTGATGGGACGCTGAGGCAGAAGGATCTCCAGGAGTTCGAGGTCAGCCTGGGCTACCTAGTGAGTGCAAGGGAAGCCTGAACTACATAGCGAGGGCCTATATCAAAAAACAAAACAAAACAAAACAAAACTGAAATGCAGATGAAAATGTATACCCTACATGTTTAATGCAGCTTTGTAAAAGGCAGTGAAGATTGAGAAGCCCAAATGTCCAACATTAAGAACAAAAGGTTAAGTGAGTTATGATCTGTGTGTATGATAGGGTGGTTTGGTGTTTTTTTTTGGTACCAGTGATCCATCCTGGGACCTTGGGCTTTCGAGGCAAGCATGGTGCCACTGAGCTATATCCCTGGCCTGGGTGTTTTAGCCATTAAAATCCGAGGGCTGGGGGTGTGGCTCAGCCTGTGTTCTATCCCCAGCACTAAACAGACAAATCAGAAGTGTTTCTGAGGTATCTTGTAATGGTACAAAAATATACCACAGTTTTAAGTGAAAATCGCAGGATCTATAAAGTACAGAACCTCAGTTATGGAACTTCCCCCTTTAAAAGGACGCCTAAGGACTATGGCCTATGTTTCCATTTCTTAATACTTTGCTCTTAATTTGCCAAATTTCTTTTACAGATGAGTATGCATTTTTACAAGTTTAAAAAAGAAATCTTTTTATTTCCTTTTTCCTTCAGAACTGGGAGTTGAACCCAGAGCCTTCCCACTGAGCTATGTCCCCTGCCCTTTTGATTTGAGACAGAGCTCTGCTAGGTCCCCAAGTTGCCCACGCTGGGCTTGAATTTGAAATCTTCCAGCTTTAGCCTCCCACACTGTGGGGATTACAGGCATGCACCACTACGCCTGGCTAACTAGAGCTGTGAAGCCAAAACCAGCAAGAAGAGAACTTGGTCTGGTGAGCAGCTGCTGGAGGAAGCTGCTCTGTGGCCCCTGACACCACTTCTTACCACATACTCGTCCTCATAGCCTTCTTCGTCCATCTCCCCGGTGGTGGGGTCGCAGTCCTTGACAGTGAACTTCATCATGCAGCTGAATGTGCAGCCCACTGTGGGAAGAGAGGCTGGCTGCTGGTTAGGGTGTCCCCAGCCTGCCCTCCAGGCCTCTGCTCCACCGGCAGTAGCAGCAACACGCCACTGGACCCCAGCGGGCTGGCCAGGGGCCGCCACTTACAGGGCAAGGAAGGACAAGAGAAGAGATGCCAAACAACGGCAACGGCCGTGTCACAGCCAGGGCCACCAGCAAGAAGCTGGCAGGCTCACTGGGGTGTGTGGAATGGGACTGTGTATGTGCTGTGACTGACTCAGACCTCATGGTACAATGAGAGCACTGGGCAGGCCTGGGTTCTGAACTCGGGCCAGATATTTAGCAGGGGCCTTGGCTTCCTCCGTCGGAAAGGGACAGCGGCACTTTGCTCTGGGGGTGGAGCGAGACCACCTAGGACACAGTGCTCTGTCCCAACCTCTTCCCATGGCTCCCAGGAGGCTGTGTGGCATCTGAGGGGCTCACCAGCTGTGGGGTCTTCCTTGGGCAGTGCCACCAGTGTGTAGCAGGTGCCAGGCTGGTTGTAAGGCAGGCTGCGGGCAGGCACATAGCAGAGCACCTCGTAGGCCTCGGTGGGCTCCATGTAGACGGTGACATTCTCCAGCATCCGGTCGTTGAGGGTGTTCGTGCAATCAAACTGGACGGGAGACAGGGGAGCTGAGACCCTGCTCCCACCTCTCCTCATCCTGGAGCTGCCCCCGGCTCCCGGTGTCCCTCCCTGTGTCCCCAGCGAGGTCCTTGGTCAGGAGGTTTGGGGGACGTTCTTGCTAGTGACAAACCCTGCTGTCAACTCCATGCAGGAGTGCCAGGATCCTACGGAATCCCAGACCTGGCACCCCAGCAGTCAGCCTGCCCCGCTTACCTGGAACACCATGTGCTCGGTGAAGACGTGTTTCGTGCAGTGGACGACGTACTCCGTCTCCAACTCAGTGAGGGCCACAGGCTCAGGAGAGGACTTGAAGAGGGGCCCAGCCCTTGGAACTCTGGCACTGCTGCCAACTGCTCTGAAACCCACAAGCCACATGCGCTTAGCTTTTCTACCCCCAGGCCAATTTAAGAATACTTTTTTTTCCCACATGTACAGGAGAATGAAGCCAGGGCCTTTGCACTGAGTTACATTCCCAGTCCTTTTTAATTTTAAAACAGATCCCACAAGTTGAACTTGCAATCCTCCTGCCTTGGCAGGGTGCTGGGATTCCAGGTGCACACCACCACATCTAGGTATGATGGTTTCTATTCAGGGGCCACGGCCAATTCTCAAGGTCTCCCACCTACCCAAAACACACATGGTGTCTACAGCACTGGCTACTTGCTATTTCCTGAACAGTCTGCATCTTGCTCACTTGCTCAAATTGTACCCCACAGGGACCTCTCCTCCCCTGTCCTTGGAAGACTTTAGAAGCAAAGCCAGGAGGGAGAACTGTCCTAGGCCTGACCCCAGCTGGAGGCTCCTTTGCCTTTAGAGACACAGCAAGGATTCTTGAAAAGAAAAGTAGGGACCAGGAAAAGACTAGGAAGATGAAGTGCACACTGCTATAGCTACACAATCAGCAAAGAACAAGTCAGCCCTTAACACTGTCCAATTAAGACAAACAGCCCTGGGTATGGTCACTTGTGCCTGGAATCCCAGCCCTCAGGAGGCTGAGGCAGGAGGATCACTGTGAGTTCAAGGCCAGCCTGGACTACTTAATGTGACCTTGGATCAAAACACACACACACACACACACACACACACATGCAAGCCTACAATGCCAGCTGTGCTTTCCCCTGCTCTATGGCCACGGGCCACCCATGTTAAGCTGCAAGGCTTGTGGTCCTGTGTTGGAGCAGCAGCGGGACACCAAGCACCCCATTCATCTCAGGCCGCTGTCTGGGTGTGGAAGGGAATGTGTTAACGGGAGACACAGCTCTGGAACGGGATGGAGAAAGGGGGGTTTGTGGGTGATTGGTGGCACCAAGAAGAAGGCGGGCCACTGCTATGACAGATGCACAACACAGCCAGATGGCAGGGAGAACTATTCAGCTCACAGAGGATCAGAGTAGATGGAAGTAAGGCGCTAGAGAGAGCAGGAAAGGCTTCCGGAAGGAGGTGCAGCCAAGCCCAGGATGGAGCAATGAAGTGCAACAAGAGCTCAGCACCTCAATATGGTCTCTCCTCTCACGATAGGAGCCTTGACAGGCACTAGAGCTCAGTGAGGGTACTTGCCCCGCACATTTGAGGCCCAGAGGGGAGGATGGACGTGTGGACTGAACACAGGGAATCTAAAATGTGCCACAGTCTCCGAGTCCCGGTGGGGTAGGCTCCAGAAGCAGCTCCAAGCCACTTTCCCCTGTACCTTAATTCCAGCATGTTCCATCTTCTACCTGTGCCAACCACTCTCTGCTGGAGCTAGACACCAGCTGGACCTCACAACCTCCTGGCACACCAAAGGTGCTGACAAACCAGAGACCCCATCAAGTTCTTACTCTTGTTCTCAGTTGTGGTACTGGGAATTGAACCCAGGGCCCTGCGCATGCTAGACAAGTGTTCTAGTACTGAGCTACACCCCTGGTCTCTAAAGTTGTTTTTTTTTTTTTCTTTCGGTACTAGAGATCGAACTTGGGTCCTTGCCCTTGTGCAGCAGGAGGCAAAACCACTGAGCTAAATCCCTGGCCCTGGGTTTTTTTTTTTTTGAAACAGCATCTCACTATATAGCTCAAGGCTCACAAAAACAGAAAGAAATGAAAAAAGCTCAGGCTGGCCTCAACCTTGTGGCAATCCTCCTGCATCAGCCTCTTGAATTCTGGAAGACAGGTGTCTGGCACCATGTCTACCTTAAAGTGCTCACTTTTAATCCCCGAGGAGACCCTACCTGGCCCATGGGATCAGTATTTTAGGCCTTGGAGGGTAGCGGACCCCATACTGACCCCAGTGGTTGGTTTGGGGCACTCTTACTCACCCTGGAAGATCTCCTGCCGGGTGGCTGACACTTTCTCAGGCTGTTTGGTGGCTGTGATGGGGGTGCTTTCTGCAGGAGTAGACACACAGGGTGACCAACAACTCCGGGCACAGGAGGCAGGGGTGCTGGCCCGCTGGTGTTACCCACAGTATAAATTCCAACTCCTGAAAGTGATGACCCTGCCCACCCTGGCGAAGTTCCAGGATTGGCAGCCAAGGCAACCATCTAGCCCACCCTCACCTGGTCTCTGCTCAGCCATGGGTGTGGTGGCCAGGGGCACAGACTTGAGGTCAAAGGGTTTCTCCGATGGCTCAAGGGTGTACTGCTGCAGAGCTCTCTCCAGCCCAGGGATGGACACGGTCAGACCTAGAGGCCAGCGGAGAGAGGTCACCTGACAGTACAACAGAAGGCGAGAGGACTGGAGGAGGGGAGTGGTCTGAACAGGAGCAAACTGATTAACACTTTCAACCTCTGCTCAGCAAATAAACACAGATACCAAGTGACTTATCAAAGGTAAACTGGTGTGAAGACACAAGTTTTTATTGGTTTTTGGTTTTGGTACCGGGGATCGAACTCAGGACCTTGGGCTTCCAAGGCAGGCACAGCACACCACTGAGCTAAATCCCTGGCCCCACAAGTTTTTATTAATGACAAGTGTTCCCACTTACTAGGCTGTTTCCACTCTGATGACCTTGTGTCCCCCAAGGTCATGGCAATGCCATGTGGCTGCCAGACAAGTTCAGCCGTGTCTCAGATTCCTCTGCCCAAGGAGCAGAGGGTCATAGATGCCACCAGACTCACCGTTTAGGATGTAGCCGGCATTGAGCGCCTTCTGCTTCTGCTCCAGGACATTCAGGTAGAAGGTGGCTCGGTCCCTCACTTCATTGTCATCGTCCATCACACACCTGCAGCCAGGACACAAGGTGCTCCTGACGGGGCCTGGCAGGGACAGCAGGAAGGATCCTGCAGGGTGTCACCAGGGGCAGTGGGGGGAGTAGGTCTCCTGAAACTGGGGGGGACCTAGCAACACTTGAACCTGCGCGTCAACACACACAGGAGCCAGGGGTGTGGCTCAACGGAGGTGCAAAGCCTTGGGTTCCATCCCCAGTGAGGGTGGCACTTCTATCTCCAACAGCCTATGTCAGCAAGCACTTCCCCAAGAGACAGGACAACCCATGTGCAATGTGAAAACTTGGATATGAACATTCACAGCAGTGTTGCTGATAACAGCCCCACAACAGAAATAACCCAAATGTAATTTATCTACAGAGTGAAACATTTGGTAACAGAAAAGAATAGCTGGGCATGGTGTCATGTGCCTGTAGTTCCAGCTACTTTGGAGCCCGAGACAGGAGGATTGTTTGAGGCCAGCCTGGGCAATATAACAAGGCCTTGTCAAAATAAGAAATAAAAAGGGGTGGGAGGAACCTAAGTGGTAGAGTGCCTGCCCAGTATATGCAAGGCCCTGGTTCAATCCTCAGTACCAAGAAAAAAAAAAAAAAAAAAAAAAGGAAGGAGGGAAGAAAGAAAGGGAGGAAAAAGAAAATAGGACTAAAGTACTGGAGCATGCTACAAAAGTAATTCACTTTAAAAATATGGATAAAAGGCAGACAGGAGAGACTGGAGGGGAAAGAGTGGCTATAAAATGGAAAGTTTCTTTTTGGGGTGAAAGAAATGCTTTAAATTTATTTATTTTAAATTTTTATTTATTCTTTTGGGATCTTGCTAAGTTAGCCCAGGCTGGCCTTGGAACTCATGGCAATCATCCTGTCTCAGCCTCTGGAGTGCTGGGATTACAGGTGTGTGCCACCGTGCCCGCTAATAAAGCTATTTTTAAAAATGGAACACTCCAGTTACAAATAGTCACTTGTGAGGGCCAGGGATTTAGCTCAGTGGTTCCGCCGCCTGCCTCACAAGCGCAAGGACCTGAGTTCAATCCCCGGTACCAAAAAAACAACAAACCACAAATAGTCACTTGTGGGTGATGGGATTCACGCATTGCTTTTCTATTTTATTTTTTCATATCATCAACAGCTCTCATTTTCTCCCCCCCTTCGTTAAAAGATAAAGGAAAGCTGCCTGCGCAAGCCAACACTGTCCCAGGGTGGGCCCAGACTCACCTCTTCAGCAGCACCAGGATGCTGGGCAGCATCTCTTCGTTCTGGGCTCCGAACTTGGCCAGAGCACTCACGGCACCTGCACAGAAAGCAAAGGTGGTTTAGGAGCTCCCTGTGGCGCCACACCACACTAGCCTTGGAACCACTTGACCCCACACACCACATCTACTGCGAGGGGCAGGGAGCCAGCACTGCCGGTGGCTCCCAACCTAGGGTCCCAGGAACCATTTTCACACCAACTGCGACAAGGCCATGGAAGCGGCCTATGATGTCAGGCTTCTCAGTTTCCAAACAGCCCCCATTCGCAATCAAGCCTTAGGTCCATACAAACCAGGAAATGACCAGTACTTAGTGAGTATCAGCTGCTAAAAGGAAAGCTGCCTAATGGGATGGCATAAAAGGAAAATAAAATATAAACAAAATTAAGGTTAAGTAAAGGATGGTTGCAAACAGCATGGCGGTACATGCCTGTAATCCCAGCACTTGAGAGGCTGAGGCAGGAGGGCTGCTGTGAGTTCAAGGCCAACCTGGTCTACATAGTGATTTCAAGCCCAGCCTGAACTATACAGTGAGACTCAGGCTCAAAAAACAAAAGAGCCAGGGCTATGGCTCAGTGATGCAGTGCCTGCCTGGCAAGCGTGAGGCCCTGAGTTCAATTCCTGGTATCAAAAAAAAAAGTCAAGCAGGGCATGGCAGTGCACTTGGTAGGTTGAGGCAGGCAATCCCAACTTTGCACCCAGCCTGGGCTACATAGCAAGATCCTGCCTAAAAGAATAAAAAGAGTGCCGGGGATTTAGCTCAGTGGTTCCGCCAACTGCCTCATAAGCACAAGGTCCTGAGTTCAATCCATAGTACCAAAAAAAAAAAAAAGAAAAAGAAAAAAGAATAAAAAGATACTTCTAAAAAAAGAGGAAAAGAGTCAACAAATCACAGAGGTTACATCCCTACCATTTAACTAGATGACATCTAAACTCCTTTCCACAATGATGTGAAATCAGCTTGTGATGCGAGGACATGCACCATGCAGGTCCCTCTGCAGGGCCACTCCTTTGAGTGGAGAAGGATCCGGGAGCCCCATCTGCCCGCACCCAGACGCACCTGCCCGGACCTCCTCGTGCTCCAGCACCACACGGTTATAGATGAAGCGGATGTACTTGGAGGGGTTGTTGGTCTTGGGCCCCTCCTGGCCCAGCAGATGCAGGATGCGCGTGGCCAGCACTGTGAACTCACAGTCCTCAATGAACTCGCACAGGTGTGACAACCCTGTCTCTTTGCTCTCTGAGTTCTCCTCAATGATGCTGATGATGCAGTCCACAATGGCACGCTTGTACTCAAAGCCACCCTGTGGGAAGGACAGAGCTGAGCCTGAAGCCAGAGCCCGGCCAGACCTGGGACCAGGAACACCAGGCCACACTGGAGCCTTGAGGCACTGGCTCGCTGGGCCTCGGCCTCTGGCCTAGCTTCGGACTGGGCTCTTCTGCTGCTAACAGGAAGAGTTTAATGGGAACATTTCACAGCCCACTTTTCCTCCTGACTGAGATGAGACCCAGACAGAATGGGTGGGATAGCTGCTGCAGACAATGGCACAGCAGGTCCCCAAAATATCAGACACAGAATCATCACTGACCTGGCAATTCTACTTCCAGCTGTGCACCCTGCTGAGCTGAGAGCAGAGCCGAACAACCAGAAGGTGAAAGTGTCCTGAGTGCCCACCCAGGGTTGAAAAGATCCAGACCTGTGGTCTATACCCACCAGGCCTTAAGAAGGAAGGGCATTCTGACACGGGCTGAAACCTGGATAAACCTGGAGGACATGGTGCTATGTGAACTAAAACAGGCAGAAAGAGACCAGTCCTGTCCAATGCCACTTTCTGTCAGGGACAGAAAATGGAACGACAACCCCGGGGCCTGGGAGGAGGGGAACGCACAGCTAGTTGTTAACAAGGACAGAGCTGCAGCTGAAATTGTCACTATCACGAGATGGATGGTGGCGAGGGTTGTGCACAGTAGATGTTAATGAGAGGGGGAAAGTTAAGAGGCCAGAGGTGCGAAGCATGTAACTTAGCAATAGGAACTACTTCGGGTGGTGGTCCTGGCTTGACAGCACCATCCTAAGAGGAAATCCCTCCTGAATCTGATGTCAGCAGACCGTTACCAAGGAAAACTAAATAAATTCCCTGGCTTTACTTGATCTTTTTTTTTGAGACAGGGTCTTGCTAGGTAGTTCAGGCTAGCCTCGAACTTGCAGTGATCCTTCTGCCTCAGCCTCCCAAGTGCTGGGATTACAGGTGTGCCCACCACGCTCAGCTCGCTTGGTCTTAAGTGACTTTAGAAAAACATGCATTTGGGAAGTCTCACAGCTAGGCCATGTTATTGGTCTCCAGAAGCTCTGCTGTAGATGACACCTGTGCTAAAGCCATCTAATGTGTTCAGAACTGAGCAACACCCTCCACCTCACAGAGTGTACAGTTTTAAACATTTTGAATTAGTAGCCATACTTAAAACTCAGGAACAAACAGGGGTGGAGGGTCACAGGACCGCACACTGCCTACTGTCTCTGAAGAGCCAGGCCAGGAGCTGAGGGCTTAGGAAGTGTCAGTGGTCCCCTCTCTCCTGGTGCCCCTGGACACCCCAGACACCCAGGGCAATGGCTCCTCTAGTGCTGGATCCTTGACCCCTCTGGGGCAGGGCAGGGGAACCACTTAGCTGGAGGCCAAATCTAGCCTGTGAAAATTTGCTTCTGCTCCTGGGAAATGAATGGGTCTTGCTGAGACATTAACAAGTGCAATCACTAATCCATGTGAGGAACTAACACAGCACCCATGTCACATTATTAAAGCCAGTTTCATAAGACACCACCCCGGGAGCTCCTAGAACAGCCCAAATATTTCTTTGCTCAACTCCACCAGTAGAGAACATGCGTTTTATCATCTCAGCAACAAGCATCACCTCCGGGCACCTGAGCAATGGCAGGCTGGTGAGTCACTGTGTCATTACTGTGACTATGCTTACATCATGTATGCATGGGTGTTTAAAGGGCCACAGGCACCAGGTAAACAGCTGGTTAATGGGGTGAGCCAGGCACACCCACAAAGAGGAGCTCTCACTCCACATGGAGCACGCAGCCAGCAGCTAGCTCACTTCCTGCCCTTGCAGGACACCTGGCAGGTCCCCAACAGCCCCAGCCTTACCTCTTCCCGAAGCATGGTGAACAGGAAGTTCATGAGGATGGCGTGTTTGCGAGGATACTTCTGACACAGGGCACTGATGGCCTGGACAACCACCACCTGGATCAGACAAGACCAGTGTGAGAGTAGCCTTGTGAGTCACTTCCTGAGTGCCAAGGAAGTACCTCCCTGTTGGCAGGGCCCAGTTCTGGGCGTGACACTAGGGCAGAGAGACAGGACTACACTGGCATGCTGGGGAGCCTGTGATCCCCAGCCACCAAATAGGTGGCTCACAAAGGGGTACCCACAGCAGACCTGGTCTCCCCAGAAGAGAATCCAGGCTCCCCAGCCCTGCTCTCCTCACCAGCAACCTTTAGTGACTGCAGGTTTAGGTTCTCTGTGGCATGCCCCTTGCCTGAAATCATCTAGCTCACTCGTTCGGCTTTAAAAAAAAATTTTTGGGGGGGGTACTGGGAATCAAACTCAGGACCTTGCACTTGCCAAGCAGGCACGGTGCCACTGAGCTACATCCCCAGTCCTTTTTTAGTTTTCTGAGTCAGGGTCTCGCTGCATAGTCCAAGTTGGCCTTGAATCTGTGGTGATCCTCCTGCTTCTGTATCCCGAGTGCTAGGGTTGCAGGTGTGTGCTACCAGGCCAAGCTCGAGCTCGCTCATTTGTTTACTTGATGCTTATCCACTGGAGAGAAAAGCAGCACTTTTCAATGAGCAGTCTGGCTGTGTTCTCCAGGCTGGTCTCCAACTCACTATGTACCCCAGGTGGACCTCACACTTGGCAATTCTCCTGTCTTGGGCTCCTGGGTTCTGGGATTACATGCCCCCCAAAAGGAAGCTCTATGAGAGCAGGTCCCTGTCCTATTTACTGCTGTGTTCCCTTCTCCTCAAACTCTACAGTGAACAGCCAGTGGTTAATAAATTCTTAAAGAATGAATCGGTGAACCCGACTATCCCAGAAGGGCCGAGTGGAAGAGGGCGGGAGGTGGGGCTGTGCACATTCTCAGGGCTGAAGACCTACAGGGTGACATCCCTGCTGAAGGTCCCCCGGCAGCACGAGGCAGCAGGCCTGGAGCCCTCCCAGCCTGGCATAGCACCTTGAACTCATCCGAGATCTCCGACATGAAGGACGAGATCTGCTTCATCAGGCGGTCAATGCTGCTCTCACTGCCCGTCTTGAGCAGTGTGGTGATGGCCAGTGTGGCGATGCTGCGGTTCGAGTCTGTGACCAAGTTCTCAAGGTCCAGGTTGCAGGCAGTCACGGCGGATGGGTGCTTCATGGCCACCTGGTTGGGGGGAGGACAGGGACAAAGAGGGTAGAACCCATCTGTCACTCCCTGTGCAGGGCTGAGTCCGGTCTCAGTGTCCCGAGAATCATAGGGACTGGGTCTGCCCGAACCTGTACCCCTACCTTATTGAGGGTGCGGACGGCAGCGTAGCGGAGCGCAGCCTTGGGGGAGCTGCAGAAGAGCTGGAGCACTATGGGGACGCAGGGGACACATATCGGGAGCTGCACAGCAGGAACAAGGGCAACTCTGAGCCACAGCTGAGCTCAGCTCAGATCCCAGCATGGCCCGAGCTGCCAGCACAGCCCCGGGCTCCCAGGGACGGGTGCCAGCTGTGCCTACCGAGCTCTAGGCCAGGCACCAGGGGCAGCTGCTGCCAGCCCTGTGTCACTGGTTCCTCACATTGGAGTGGGCAGCAGCAACTACCATGCTTCCTTCCAGAGAAGGAGACTGAAGCAGGAGGGGTAAAGCAGCTAAAGTGCCCTGAGGTTGGCAGCCAGCTGGTGGCAGTGCAGGATTAGAACCTAGGGCTGGCCATATCTGCAGCCTGGGCTCTTAGCCACTAGGAAGTCAAACTTCACACCTCTCTCACAGTATCCACAAGGAAGCAGCAGGGCTTCCCCATGGTGCTGGGAATGGAGGAATAAAGTCCTCTCTGAAGCCACCAGTATAGCTGGGCACTGTGATTCACCTGTAATCCCAGCTACCTGGGAGCCTGAGCGAGGAAGATTGCAAGTTTGGGACTATCTGATAGACAACCCGGCTCCATCTTGTGCCTCAATGCCATTTTGTAGCTGCGCTTAAACAAAGTGCTTGCACATAAAAGAAAAAAAAGCACCCAAAACCCCCACATCCTGCTTGGCAGTAAACTTGCTACACTTTCAGGATGCTTCGTAGCTCACCTACTATGTGTGAAACTTCCTTGCACCCCCCCACTAACCTGGCACGGTTCTGGTTCTGTAAGATTCTGCTTGCTCTCCCCTGCGCCCTCCCCAACTGAAATCATGATTTAAAAGGAGAAATCAAACTGCTTCCCATTGCCGAGGAACCTTTCTGGGTGCTAGCTCCCCTCGGCCGCCAGCTGTAATAAATGAGCTTGAATCTGACACAGAGTGTGGCCCATCCCTATTGTCCAAACTCACTCATCCACAACACCTAGACTTGGACAACTTAGGAAAACCCTGCTCAAAATTAAAAAGATTAACCGCTGCCTGCCTCCAAAGCGCAAGGTCCCGAGTTTGATCCCTGGTACCAAAAAATCAACAACAAAAAAATAAAACTAGAGGCAGCTCAGTGATAAGAGTACCTCTCAGTAAGATTCCCAGCACTGCAAAATAAACAAATAAACCTCGGTGTGGTAGCACACACCTACAATCTCAGCTCTGGAAAGTTGAGGCAGGAGGACCACAAGTTCTAGTCCAGCCTGGGCAACTTAGTAAGCCCTTGTCTTAAAATGAAAAGGGCTGGTAGCTCAATGCAAAGGCCCTGAGTTCAATGCCCAGTATGGCTAAATAAACAAAAGACCAGTTTATTTTCCATCTCTAGGAGAGCTGCATCAGGTAGCAAATCCTCTCTGCCCTGCTCCCAGAAGCTCAGAGCTAAAGTTTTCACTTAACCACATGGCAACTGGGGTTACCATTGGCCAGGGATTTCGCTCAGTGGTTCCGGCACCTGTCTTGAAAGCGCAAGGACCTGAGTTCGAACCCAGGTACCAAAAAAAACCCCCAAAACCTGGGGTTGCCATCTTCAGGGGCTCCCTCATCCCTTTATTCATCACTTGGCTTCCATTATCTCGTATTTTTTTAAATTTTTCTTTACTTAAATAGGACCATCCTTATTTTGAAAGCTCTACTTTATGGTTTCCATTACCCTGGAGACAGGGGATATGGATGAGCACACAGAGCAGTGGGTGAACTCACCTGTTCCTTCTGTGCTTGTTCACAAGGGGGCAGGGAGACCTCCCTCCAAACCTGAATCCCATCTCTCGGCCTGACTGGGTTTACAACATCACTGCGGGGATTACTAGAAATACATGGGGGTCTAGCTGGGTGTGGTGACACACGCCTGTAATCCCAGCACTGGGGAGGCTGAGGCAGGAGGATTGGCGAGAGTTCCAGCCAGCCTGAACTACATAGGGAGACCCTGTCTCCAAAAAATCCCTCAAAACAAAATAAATATATAAAAGCCTTAAAACCTGCAAATCTAACTCTCCAACCTCAGCATCTCTGCTCTCACCTGTGGGTCCTGGCTCGAGCTGTCTCCCCTCTCTCTTGCCCGCAGAATCCAGGCCCAGCCCCTCAAGGGGGCTTCTCCACCCTCTCAGCTCACCTGCTGTCCACACCAGCCTGAATGCCTCTTGCATGTTTCCCGCTCTCTGTGAGCAGCCACAAACACTCAAGTCTGCTGTGTCTGCCTTGGAGCTGGACACCATGCTACACCATCTGTGCCGACCTCGACGACCCTGCATGCCAGGCATGACTGTCACATGCGCTGCAGAGTGAGGGGGCCCTGAAGACTGGAGAAGATGGGTGACCACCCAGGTCGCCCCCGTGATGGGCAGAGCCGGGACTCTAACCCAGCTGTCTGGCTCCGGGGTTGGCTTGGAACCCATGGCTGGCCTGCTACCCTCTTCACCTAGGACCGCCCAGTCCTGGCTTTCCCAGGAGCCCTCTTCCCTTGAAGTACTAGGGATTGAAACCCAGTGCCTTCACCCTGAGTTACAACCCCAACCCCTTTCGTTTATTTTATTTTGAGACAGGTCTTGCAGACTTGGTGACTAGGCTGGACTCTAACTTATGACCTCCTGCCTCAGCCTCCCACAGAGCTTCACTTACAGGTGTGTGCCAACATGCTTGGCTCACCTCAGCAATTTGGTATAAAATGGACCTGAAAATAGCCCACTTCCTGGGCTGGGGATTCAGCTCAGTGGTTCTGCCGCCTGCCTTGCAAGCTCAAGGACCCAAGTTTGTTCCTGGGTACCCACCCCCCAAAAATAAATAGAGCCCACTTCCAAAAGTAACACCGGGGATAGGTCCCCACACATTCTCCGGCCAAGAGCAGGTGCCGAACAGGTTCTGGCTTTTTTTTGGTACCAGTGATCGAACTCAGGACCTTGTGCTTGCAAGGCAGGCGCCGGAACCACTGAGCTAAATCCCCAGCCCAGGTTCTGGCTTAACGCCCCGCAGCCAGCAGCCTACTAAAGGCATCTCCTCTCTCCCCCATCTCTGGCCTCTGGCCCAGGGCTGCTCCCGAGTGATGGCCAGAATGTTCTCCCAGACCTGACACGGCCGGGGCCAGCTCTTTGGCACTGCAGCCCGGCAGGTTGATGATGGCCGAGGCGGCTTCATACACCACCATCTCGTGCTTGTTCCGAAGGCAGCTCTCGATGAAGTCGAACAGCGGGCTGTCTCGACTGTAAGAGAAGTTGTGGGGGGGGGGGCGGGGGCGGCAAGGAGAAGCTGAGGACAGCTCCGCATGACAGGACCAAGCCCGGCTCCAGCAGCAGGAGGTGGACTGCTCACCTGCCGTCCTCCTCTTCTAGCTGCTTGCTGGCCATGCGGATCATCATGCAGTAGGCAAAGGGTGACTTCAGGCCGTGCCTGGTGAACTTGCTGATCATCTTATTGACAGCCAGGTGGTCGTTCTTCCGCACATGGTACAGGAGCCCCAGCGCATGGTACTTAGGGGACAGCAACAGCGGGTACATACAAGTAAGTCACTGTATGTCTCTGGGCTTCAGACT